>NW_027590607.1:0-90000 GCF_964213995.1 Mustelus asterias
GGATGTTTCCTCTGGTGTGGAAATCAAGTAAAAATAAAGGATCTCAAATTTAAGATGAAGAGAGATCTTTTCTCTCAGCGGGTTGGGTTGTTGATCTTTGGAACTCTGTCTTCACCAGTGAGGATTGGAGGCAGGTCATTGAATATATTCAAAGCTGAGGTTTTGATCCACAAGAAAGTCAAGGGTATGGACGGGGTGGGGGAGCAAAGTAGACATGATCTTATTGAATGATGCAGCAGGCTCGATGGGCCGAATGACGGGCTCCTGTTCCGAATTCTTATTCCGATGTTCTTGGATAGCTGCGCATGCGCCCTGCCACCTATTGTCCCTCTGAAGATAGAGGTTCTGAACCTGCCCCTGAAACCACGCCCATTATGACCCGTCAGACAGCAGCGCATGCGCCCTCCGTCTCCGCTGAAACAAGATGGCGGCCGACAACTGGGGCCTGTTCCCGGGATAAAAGCCTGGGAGCTGTAAACCCGGGACCTGCAGGGTCTTATTCGGGTCTTGCAGCCTACAGCGGATGTTTGGAAGCCATAGCTCCCTCCCTACCCCGACTCCCGGCTCCATTTCTCACCCGCAGAAAAACGTGCCAACTCCCGGACTCGCAAGACTCCGAGCAAAGTGACACTGCGCACGCTCCAGATATAACACTGCGCATTAGGCTCCTGTGGAATGAATAGGACACTTTCAAACCCGCAGGGGCACCTGGGAATTAACGACGTCATTGTCAAAGACGATAATAGAATATTATCTTGTGCAATTAAGATCAATCAATTTTTAAAAATGCATTCCTCGGAATTTGTGCGCTGATATTCTCTACTTCTAAAATTGATTTAAACCAGTGCTCTCCTGTGGGAATACCCCGAGTTTTTAAACGTTTTCCCACTAGTTTCCCTCTCTGCTCCCCTGAAGGTACTTACACTGGTTGGCTCAATCCCACAGAGACTAGTTTCTTTCACTTTCTTTCTCCCGATGCTGAATATTCTGTTTTATAGAATGATACATCACAGATGGAAACCATTTGGCTCATCCTGCCCAGTCGGGCTGTCTTTAAGATCTATCCAATTAAACCCACAGCCCTGCTGGCAGAGTGAGAACACTATCTATATACTGCAGCTATGCAGCAGGTGAATGGAAAATGTTTTCCAGTTGCATACCTTTCAGGCACACTCACCCCTAGAAAAATAAATTAGCCTGTGTACGAAGAACAAAGAAAATTACAGCACAGGAACAGACCCTTCGGCCCTCCAAGCCTGCACCGACCATACTGCCCGACTGAACTAAAACCCCCTACCCTTCTGGGGACCCTATCCCTCTATTCCCATCTCATTCATGTACTTTTCAAGACGCCCCTTAAAAGTCACTACCGTATCTGCTTCCACTACCTCCCCCAGCAATGAGTTCCAGGCACCCACCACTCTCTGTGTAAAAAGTCTGCCTCGTACATCTCTTTTAAACTTTACCCCTCGCACCTTAAACCTATTCCCCTGAGTAATTGACACTTCCACTCTGGGAAAAAGCTTCTGACTATCCACTCTGTCCATGCCTCTCATAATCTTGTAGACTTCTATCAGGTCTCCCCTCAACCTCCGTCGCTCCAGTGAGAACAAACCAAGTTTTTCCAACCTCTCCTCATAGCTAATGTCCTCCATACCAGGCAACATCCTGGTCAATCTTTTCTGTACCCTCTGCAAAGCCTCCACATCCTTCTGGAAGTGTGGCGACCAGAATTAAACACTATATTCTAAGTGCGGCCTAACTAAGGTTCTATAAATCTGCAACATGACTTGCCAATTTTTAAACTCAATACCCTGGCCGATGAAGGCAAGCATGTCGTATGTCTTCTTGATGACCTTCTCCACCTGTATTTCCACTTTCAGTGACCTGTGTACCTGTACACCCAGATCCCTTTGCCTATCAATACTCCTATGGGTTCTGCCATTTACTGCATATTTCCTATCTGTATTAGACCTTCCAAAATGCATTACCTCACATTTGTCCGGATTAAACTCCATCTGCCATCTCTCCGCCCAAGTCTCCAACTGATCTATATCCTGCTGAATCCTCTGATGGTCCTCATCGCTATCGAACAAACCCCAGACAGTGAACATTATCCCCCAGACCCAAATATAAAGCGGTGAACATTCTCCCTCCAGAACTGAATATAAAACAGTGAACATTCATCCCCAGACCCGAATATAAAACAGTGAACATTATCCCCCAGACCCAAATATAAAGCAACATTATTGCCCCAGACCCAAATATAAAACAATGAACATTATCCCCCCCAAGACCCGAATATAAAACAGTGAACATTATCCCCCCCAGACCCGAATATAAAACAGTGAACATTAACCCCCCACCCCCCCACCCCACTTGAATACAAAATTGTCCTGATGGATTCAGACAGCATTATCACAATATTCCAAATGTGTTTTTTTCCAGGAATAGATTCAGCGACTGCATCACTCGAGGCCAGAGATACTCTCCTCAAACTCGGCTCATGTGAGGAATCCCTCCAATGAGGCTCAGGAATGCTGCAACCAGAGTCACGTGACCACCAAGTGTGTAACTGAACAAACTACCGCAACGTTGAAGATGTATTTCAGTGTGAAATGATTTGCTTCACCTGTTGCTTCAGATTTGAGAGAAAATGTCCCTTTCTGGGGTAATTTGACCTTGACCCAGGCACTTTTCAGATCTGAAAGTGATGGCCTTTAGCACAATCACAAGGCTGCACAATACAGAGTGAACACTAATCTGTTTCATTCTGCAACTATGTTGTGGTTACACGAGTAATACTTTCCACTAATTAGCTGCCAGCACCAAAAAGGCATTCAGCCTCCCACACAAATGAGCAAGACTGCGTATGAATATCTTTGCCAGTGCAGTGCCGGGTACAAGGCTGTACATCCCAGTGAGTGGCTGATAGAATAAAACAGCATGTTCCTCGATTTCTCATAATATGTCGTTATTTTTTTCAGCAGCTCACACTCACAAAACCAAAAATACAATGTTAACTGTGATTACAGGTTGGGCAGCACTTGCTGAACAATCCTGAGTGTGCCAATAGCTGCACTCAGAATCAATTGAAGATAATCAGTTGAGTTCATAATACGGCTCAGTTATAGTTGCGAGAAGCACCTTACATTTATACCCAGCGATCCTTTCCCTGCAAAGAAAAGGAGAATTTTCATCCTCAGTGTGAATTCGCTGGTGTAACAGCAGGTGGGGTGAGGTAGTGAATCCTTTCCCACACACAGAACAGATGAATGGCCTCTCTCCAATGTGACTGTATCTATGGTTTTCCAGCAAGTATGGATAATTGAATTCTTTACCACAATCATCACATTTCCATGGTTTCTCCATTTTCCCAGCCCCAATGTGACCGTGTCAATGGGTTTCCAACCGGAATGGATAATTGAATCCTTTACCACAATCCTCACATTTTCACGGTTTGTCCATGGTGCTGGTGTCCTTCTGTCTCTCCAGGTTGGATGATTAGTTGAAGCCTCATCCACATACAGACCATGTGTATGGTTTCTCTCCACTGTGAATGGTGTGGTGTTTTTCAGGCTGTGTAACTGGTTAAAGCTCTATTCACAGTCAGTTCACTGGAGCACTCTCACTTGGGTGTGTGTGTCTCAGTTCTTTTTCTGTCACATTGAATTTTGAAATTTTCTTCCACTGACAAAACAGGGAACTATTTCTCCCTCCACTGTCAAAATCAATCATAAGCAATCACTGTCAAAAGCAGGTCATGATGAATCGAATGTCTGTGAATCCTCTTCTAGTTCCCTGCAAAAAGAGTTTTAAAAAGTACTTCAGAACTGACAATTTCAGTTTCCACAAAACATTTCTCCATCTCATTTATCTTGAGCTGTAATCCCCATCCCACACACTCTCTCTTGTCCCTGAGCTGAAATCAAACTCATTGCCCCATCTCCACTCTGAGCCCAGCTCCCTCCAGCTGGATTCAGTCCTCCAGACCATGTGCAGATTGAGAGTACAATCAAGGAGTCAATTATTTTCCTTCCAAGTCAGGGGACGTGCAGCCCCACTGACTCTGTTGTTAACACAATGGGCACATGTGCTCTGCTCACCAATGAAACACCACCGTGACCATTAACATGGGCCTGTTCCTAGGAAAGGCTCCATTTTATTTGTGCCACAGCATCAGGGGAATTACCTCCTGCACAGGCACAAAGGTATCATCAGTCACAGAAAATAATTGCAGCTGGTGTCTCAAACCTCATTTTGCCATTTGCTCCCAGACATTCTCAATTCAATTTTGAAATGTGAACTGAAATCTGGCATTGTGGGGTAAATTAAACACATTTTAATGGTCATTTTCAGAATGACTATTCCCGAGAATTAATTCCCAAGTCAGTGAATTAAAATTCTCATCAGCAATGCAGGTGGCACAGTGGTTAGCACTGCTGCCTCACAGCTCCAGGGACCTGGGTTCGATTCCCAATATGGGTCACTCTCCGTGTGGAGTCTGCCCGTTTTCCCCATGTCTGCGTGGGTTTTCTCCAGATGCTCCGGTTTCCTCCCATCATCCAAAGATGTGCTAGTTAGGTGCATTGGCCATGCTAAATTGCCCCTTAGTGTCCTGGGATGAGTCGGTCAGAGGGATTAGCAGGTTACATATGTGGGGTTACTGGAATAGGGCCTTTGTGGGATTGTTGTCGGTGCAGACTTGGCCTAATAACTTCCTTCAGCACTGTAGGGATTCTATGAAATACTTTGGGAGAATTGCTATTTTAATGGGTATTTTCACAAATTCTATAAAATGATTTTTCAAAACAAATTAATATTTTCTTCAACAGATGATTAATAAATAAAAGTATTTAATAAAACAACCACCCAGTGTGGGGTTCAGGATTCTAACTCAGGGTTTCTGAGCTCCAGGAACCACGAACTGAACCAGCCGGGAATGGTCTCCACAAAACTTCCCCAACTCCCTCCCGGGAAAAAGCTGCAAACCCGGGAGCTGCAGCTTTTTACTGGGGGTGTTGGGGCCTCCAGCGGGTGTTTGTGAATCCTCCCCGCCCACCTCCCAGGGTTTCCTTCCTTCCTTCCCAGAGATCAGAGTCCTCATTGATTTGAGGCCAAAGTGTAACCTCTTATTTATTGTCCCCCTCCCCCATCCTCTGATGTGAACCATCCTCCAGTGGCTGAGCCAGGATGGGGCCGTTAACCTGGGCCTGTTCCCGGGAGGGAGGGAGGGAGAAGCCCCGCAGCTGCAAACCAGGGAGCTGACAATGATTCTGAAGGGTTTGCGGATCCACAAAGTGTTTCCAAATCCTCCCAGCCACCGCCTAACGCTGACTCCGCTTCTCCGGGACAAACAAGCGCCAAGGACAGCAATGACAGTGCGCATGCTCCACATCACAATGCCCGTGGACTGATTGACGGCAGCTCCGGACCAATAGGAAGAGGGGGCGGGGCTGGTCCTCCAACCAATCGGAGTGAATGAGGGGCGGGACCTGAAGCATGCGCACTGCGGGTAATGGCGACGGATGGCCGGTTTTATCTTGGAAGCGAGATCAATACGAGGTAGAGGGCGGCGCGCGGGGAATGATAAATGTGGCGGGTGGGTGGAGAGGCTTTGTAAACATGTTGTTCAAACCCAAACCCCGGAAATGAACTTCCCGGTTCCCCCGCTTTGTACCAAATGGAGCGGCAGCTTGTAGTGTTAGACCCGGGCTGACTGCCGCCATTGAGGCTGCATGTGGGAGGCCGGCAGGGATTGTGATCGGAGAGTGAAGCCCTGACGTCACAATGGAATGGGTGAGAGTGTGACGTCACAATGGAATGGGTGGGAGTGTGACGTCACAATGGAATGGGTGAGAGTGTGACATCACAATGGAATGGGTGAGGGTGTGATGTCACAATGGAATGGGTGAGGGTGTGACGTCACAATGGAATGGGTGAGAGTGTGACGTCACAATGGAATGGGTGAGGGTGTGATGTCACAATGGAATGGGTGAGGGTGTGACGTCACAATGGAATGGGTGAGGGTTCCAGATGAGCTGAGACTGGGCTGGAGTCGGGCGATGGCACTGACATGTGGCCCGGTGGCACAGTGGTTAGTGCAGCTGCCTAACAGCGCCAGGGACCCGGGTTCAATTCCAGCCTCAGGTCGCTGTCTGTGCAGAGTTTCTACATTCTCCCCGTGTCTGTGTGGGTTTCCTCCGGGTGTTCCGGTTTCCTTCCACAGTCCAAAGATGTGCCGGTTAGACAGATTGGCCATGATAAATTGCCACTTGGTATCGGGGAATTAACAGGTAAATATGTGGATAGGGCCTGGATGGGATTGTTGTCGGTGCAGGCTCGATGGGCTGAATGGCCTCCTCCTACACTGTATTTTATTATTCATTATTATTAATTAATTGCAATTCTGATTTCCAGCTGTTTCTGAGTTTTAACTGTATCCTCTATTGTGAACACCGAGGCAAAATACTTGTTCAATTCATCTCCCAGCTCCTTATTTTTCATTATCAATTCCTGGACTCACTTTCTATTAGACAGTTAAGAAATGAGGTGGAGCAAGTGACTGAAGTGTCAGTATTGGGAGCACCAATAGTTTCAAAATAGTTCTTGAAAAAGATAGGACAGGTCCACAGGTCAAGGCCCTAAACTGGAGCAGGGCCACTTTTGTGGGCATTAGGCAGGATCTAGCAGATGTCGATTAGGTGAATTTGTTTGAAGGGAAAGGAATGACTGGCAAATGGGAGGTTTTAAAAGTGTGATATCAAGAGTCCAGGGGCAGTATATTCCTGTTAAGATGCAGGGAAAGAATGGTAAATTTAGGGATCTCTGGCAGACAAGGGACATTGAGGCTCTGGTCAGGTAAAAGAAGGAAGCATACATTGGGTTTAGGAATCGGGGACAAATGAATCACTCTGACTATAAAAAGTATAAGAAAATACTGAAGAGGGAAATCAGGAGGACAAAATGAGGGTATGATATGGATCTGGCAGGTAAGATTAAAGAAAATTCCAAGATGTTCTATAGCTATATTAAGAGTAAAAGGGTGGCCAGAGAGAGAATAGATCCCCTTAAAAATCAGTATGGCCATCTGTGTGTGGAGCCACAGGAGATGGGTGAGATTTTTAATGAATACTTCTCCTCTGTGTTTACTGCGGAGAGCACCATGGGTGCTAAAGAAATAAGGGAAACAAGTGATGATGTCTTGGGCACACGCATGTTACTTGGGAGGAGGTACCTGCAGCCTTATAAAAGGAAATTACTGCGGATGCTGGAATCTGAAACCAAGAGAGAAAATGCTGGAAAATCTCAGCAGGTCTGGCAGCATCTGTAAGGAGAGAAAAGAGCTGATGTTGGAAGTGCAGGGTCGGATTAAGACAAGTCAGCATGGATTTAGTAAGGGGAGGTCGTGCCTGACAAACCTGTTAGAGTTCTTTGAAGAGATAACAAATAGGTTAGACCAAGGAGAGCCAATGGATGTTATCTATCTTGACTTCCAAAAGGCCTTTGACAAGGTGCCTCACGGGAGACTGCTGAGTAAAATAAGGGCCCATGGTATTCGAGGCAAGGTACTAACATGGATTGACGATTGGCTGTCAGACAGAAGGCAGAGAGTTGGGATAAAAGGTTCTTTCTCAGAATGGCAACCGGTGACAAGTGGTGTCCCGCAGGGTTCAGTGTTGGGGCCACAGCTGTTCTCTTTATATATTAACGATCTAGATGACGGGACTGGGAGCATTCTGGCCAAGTTTGCCGATGATACAAAGATAGGTGGAGGGGCAGGTAGTATTGAGGAGGTGGGGAGGCTGCAGAAAGATTTAGACAGTTTAGGAGAGTGGTCCAAGAAGTGGCTGATGAAATTCAACGTGGGCAAGTGCGAGGTCGTACACTTTGGAAAAAAGAATAGGGGCATGGACTATTTTCTAAACGGTGACAAAATTCATAATGCTAAAGTGCAAAGGGACTTGGGAGTCCTAGTCCAGGATTCTCTAAAGGTAAACTTGCAGGTTGAGTCCGTAATTAAGAAAGCAAATGTAATGTTGTCATTTATCTCAAGAGGCTTGGAATACAAAAGCAGGGATGTACTTCTGAGGCTTTATAAAGCACTGGTTAGGCCCCATTTGGAGTACTGTGAGCAATTTTGGGCCCCACACCTCAGGAAGGACATACTGGCACTGGAGCGGGTCCAGCGGAGATTCACACGGATGATCCCAGGAATGGTAGGCCTGACATACGATGAACGTCTGAGGATCGTGGGATTATATTCATTGGAGTTTAGGAGGTTGAGGGGAGATCTGATAGAAACTTACAAGATAATGAACGGCTTAGATAGGATGGACGTAGGGAAGTTGTTTCCATTAACAGGGGAGACTAGGACGCGGGGGCACAGCCTTAGAATAAAAGGGAGTCACTTTAGAACAGAGATGAGGAGAAATTTCTTCAGCCAGAGAGTGGTGGGTCTGTGGAATTCATTGCTACAGAGGGCTGTGGAGGCCGAGACGTTGAGCGTCTTCAAGACAGAAATTGATAAATTCTTGATTTCTCGAGGAATTAAGGGCTATGGGGAGAGAGCGGGTAAATGGAGTTGAAATCAACCATGATTGAATGGTGGAGTGGACTCGATGGGCCGAATGGCCTTACTTCCGCTCCTATGTCTTATGGTCTTATGGTTTCTTGTCTAGATGACCCTTTGTCAAAGCTCTGAAACATCAGTTCTTTTCTCTCCATACAGATGCTGCCAGACCTGCTGAGAATGGGGAGAGAGTGTGTGGGATGGAGATTTACAGCTTTTGGGGAATGAGAGAGGAAAGAATGTTCCATAGAAATTGTCTGTTCTGAATTTCTATCCTGTACTGACACTGATGACTTTTGGAAACTCATTTTACAGGATATTGAAAAAGGAATCACAGGCTGAAATCTCAAACGTCACGTCTCGATCTGACAGAGTCATATTCCTTGGGACCTCAATATCATCGGACTTTGAATCCAGAAGGAGAAATGATTGTCCAGTCTGTCGATTTGAAAAGATTTGAAATGTCAGTGTGAGTGAAAAAGCATCGACACACTGCCACACTTGAGTGAGAGTGTTCCAATGCACTGACTAAAGAGCTTTAACCAGTTACACAGTCTGAATAAATATCACACCATTCACAGCGGGTAGAGACTGTAATCTTGTTCTGTGTGTGGACGAAGTTTCAACTAATTGTCCACCCAAGAGAGAGGCAAGGACACCTGCACCATGGAGAAACCATGGAAATGTGTGGACTGTGGAAAGGGATACAGAGCCCCATCAGAGCTGGAAGCTCATCGGCGCATCCACACCGGGGAGAGACCATTCACCTGCTCTCAATGTGGGAAGGGATTCATTCAGTTATCCGACCTGCAGAGACACCAGCGAGTTCATACTGGGGAGAAACCATTTACCTGCTCTCACTGTGGGAAGGGGTTCACTCAGTTATCCAACCTGCAGAGACACCAGCGAGTTCACACTGGAGAGAGGTCATTCACCTGCTCTCAGTGTGGGAAGGGATTCACTCGGTTATCCCTTCTGCAGACACACCAGCAAGTTCACACTGGGGAAAGACCATTCACCTGCTCTCAGTGTGGGAAGGGATTCCCTCGGTTATCCCTCCTACAGACACACCAGCAAGTTCACACTGGGGAGAGACCATTCACCTGCTCTCAGTGTGGGAAGGGATTCACTCGGGTATCCAACCTGCGGGCACACCAGCGAGTTCACACTGGGGAGAGGCCATTCACCTGCTCCCAGTGTGGGAAGGGATTCACTCAGTTATCCAGCCTGCTGACACACCAGCGAGTTCACACTGGGGAGTGGCCATTCACCTGCTCTCAGTGTGGGAAGGGATTCCCTCAGTTATCCAGCCTGCTGACACACCAGCGAGTTCACACTGGGGAGAGGCCGTTCACCTGCTCTCAGTGTGAGAAGGGATTCACTCAGTTATCCAACTTGCAGACACACCAGCGAATTCACACTGTAGAGAAACCATTCACCTGCTCTCAGTGTGGAAAGGGATTCACTCGGTCATCCGACCTGCGGAGACACCAACGCATTCACACTGGGGAGAGGCCATTCACCTGCTCTGTGTGTGGGAAGGGTTTCAGCGTTTCATCCCGGCTGCTGAGACATCAACAAGTTCACGAGTGATGACAGTGGTTGGATTCTGCTGTTATTGTTTCTGCTGTCAGTTGCATCCAGGACTGCATTTTGTTCATTCTCACAGTTGGTCAATGGGAAGGGTCAGAGGGTTTCTTTGTGCTGGACTGGCTGGTCTCAGCCTCCAGTGGGCTGATGCTATTTGTGTCTTTTTGCGAATACCTGATTTCAAATGTCACAAGGATCACAGAGTGACAGTGTGTTAGGACGTTTAGAGATATTTAGTCAGAAGAAAACAGAGGTTGGCAGTGCAAAGGTACATTTCTGAATGGAGGGCTGTGACAAGTGACATTCCTCAGGGATCAGTGCTGGGACTTTTGCTGTTTGTAATATATATAAATGATTTGGAGGAAAATGTAACTGGTTTGATTGGTAAGTTTGTGGATGACACAAAGGTTGGTGGAATTGCGGATAGCGATGGGGACTGGCAAAGGATACAGCAGGATATAGATCAGTTGGAGACTTGGGCGGAGAGATGGCAGATGAAGTTTAATCTGGACAAATGTGAGGTAATGCATTTTGGAAGGTCTAATACAGATGGGAAATATACAGTAAATGGAGAACCCTTCAGAGTATTCATAGGCAGAGGGATCTGGGTGTACAGGTGCACAGGTTATTGAAAGTGGCAATGAGGTGGAGAAGATAATCAAGAAGGCATACGGCATGCTTGCCTTCATCGGCCGGGGCATTGAGTTTTTGGAAGTTTACAAACAGGATCACAAGAATGCTTAAGTAATTAATTTTGGTTACTGTTGTTGTAAAGCACATGCTAAGTTTCTCTGTTTGTGTATGGATGATATTTGTGTGTTGAATGCTTCAAGCTTTGAGGTTTTCTGTCTGTGATTTAAATCAAACAGATTTTTAACAAAGGAAGTGTGATCAATAAAACTTTTTTTGTTCAGAAGTTATGAACCTGGAGCCATGTTTACTGGCCAGAGACAGGATTCCAGGATATTTTACTAAACATGTGGGAATTTTAATCCGGATAAAACTCACTCATGAGAGAATGAGAGTTTTAATTTGTAATGGTTATTTAAAATTTGACACTTGTGAAATGATTCTGACCAATCCTGTGTTGGATTGATCTTGGGTTAAACTTCCTGTCAGGTCCAAAGATTTATTCCTGACGCAAGTAACACAAAGAAAGGGAAAATTCTGGAATTGGATACTGAAGAAAAGAGTTTAAAAAGAGAGATTATTAAATAGAAATGTTCCCAGACCATGTGGTCATTAGATTAAAACAAAGGAAGGGTGCTGACGTCCATTTGAGAACTTTTAATCCACCCCATTTCTAACTAAGGGAGTCGATGTACAAAGAAAGCCCAAGAAAGACCCCCCCAAGGGGGGTCTGGAAAGTATCATGATGGGGGCACCTGTCCATGAGATGATCACAAAGCCCCATAATGCCCAGATACTAATTTTATTGAACGTATAATGTATGTAATCTATCACCATTCTGATTGGATTGTGTCCAGCCGGGATGGACTGAGTAACTGGTTAAGAATTGATGATATTCTGTGTTGGGTGGAGTTACACATGGTCAGCCCCTGTGGCTTCTCCTCGCTGGCGTAACTCAATAAACTGTTTGTCGATTGAATCAGGCACAACACACTGGGTACATTCCCACTTCATCCTTGGGAGTGGCCTGATAGGCCATGGTCCAGACTAAATGTGGCCTTTGAGGGGTCGTTGTAAATGTGCATTGAAAATGGTTGGAAGCACAGATCACCAGGAAATGGGTCCACCTTTGCCAGTTGACTCTGCTGTGGGAGTGGAAGAGGAATGTTCATGTACAGATTCTCAAACTCCCTCTTCACCTCCCATTCCAGAAACACCATTACAAGATTTACCAGTGGTATTGTACAGGTCGCAATGAAACCACAAAGCTCCTGACAGACTTCCGTATTGTTAAAGACATTACTTTGTTGTATTTCTGTCCTGATGGGGGATTGAAATTTAAGGAGAGGAGAAGTGTTCCAGAGTGTTCTTCTCAACCTCTCTCCCTTCAGAGCAAATGCGGGCTTTAGGCGGGGTTTCAGTCTGCAAGTCCAGGCTGGTTCCAATGCTCCTGTTTCCTTTTGTTTGCCAATGATTTTTAAACTTTGTTATTTATTTATATAAAGAACATCCTGCTTTTAACAACACATTTGACTACCTTATTTGTGGAATGAAGTTCCCACAATTGTAAAGCAGGAGATTAGTTAAATGGACAGCCTGAATTGAGAGACAATTGAAGAATAAATGATTCATTAATACAGTTGTTAGGCTGGAAATGTAAATTTGAACACAAAAGTTTATAACGTTTAGAATTATAAAGATATAAAGAATGTTTAAAATTCTGTGGGAATTATAAAATGTTACCTTCTGGCAGCAACAGAATAGAAAAAAACAGATAACAAGACTTGTTAGCGTGGCACGGTGCCACAATGGTTAGCACTGCTGCGTCACAGTGCCAGTGACCTGGACTCGATTCCCGGCTTGGGTGACTATGTGGAGTCAGCACGTTCTCCCCGTGTCTGCGTGGGTTTCCTCCGGGTGCTCCAGTTTCCTCCCACAGTCCGAAAGACGTGCTGGTTAGGTGCATTAGCCATGTTAAATTCTCAATCAGTGTAACCGATCAGACGCCAGAGTGCGGCAACTAAGGGATTTTCACAGTAACTTCATTGCAGTGTTAACGTAAGCCTACTGGTGACACTAATAAATAAACTTTAATACTTTCTTAACCTTGACTGGAGGGAATGAATCGTCTCCTGTTCAAGATGTCTCAACATTGAATGACTGATGTTAACCAATTATTGGTCGACACTCAGGCTACCCCAAGCTAAGAGATATCGTTTGAGAGAAAGAATTGTCTTAAAATTCAGACAATGTGTGTAACTAGCTAAAAACCAAACCAGTTTCATTATTGACAAGTTATAGACCAATTGGCTAATTCCCAACAATTGGCTGAGCTGGGCTTTCTACATTTTGAAAGTATAAAAAAGGGGATTCAAGAAACCAATTTGAGCGAAGTTTTTAAAAGTTTAAGGCTTTTTAAAGTTTATTTATTCATGTCACACATTCACACTGCAATGAAGTTACTCTGAAAAGCCCCCAGTCACCACACTCTGGCGCCTGTTCGGGTAAACTGAGGGAGAATTTAGCATGCTCAATGTACCTAACCAGCAAGTCGTTCGGTCTGTGGGAGAAATCCACACAGACTGGGGGAGAATATGCCGACTCTGCACAGACAGTGACCCAAGCCGGGTCCCAGGCGCTGTGAGGCGGCAGTGCTAACCACTGTGCCCTTCAGAGAGGTGTTGAAAGCTGTTGATTTTACAAGTTATCCATGTTTTCAGAGCGGTCACTTTTTGTCCTGGTCTGAGAAGGATGGAGAAAAGTCTGTTCAATTGTTCAAGTTAAGCTTTCTCCTTTTACTGTTAATAGATTCTTTGCTTTTTTTATCCTTCTCTCTTGTTACATTTTTAATCGTTAATAAACTTCCCGAATTCACCATTTAAAGTGTTCTTTCTTGCCATTTGGTTAAGTCACTGGAACCTGGTGTGATTTATGATTAGGGAGGTTATTGTAAACAAGTGAACCTTATAAATCTTCGTTTAAATAAATCAATGTTTTTACAAATGGAATGCTATTCTTTATTACGAGGGAAATTGAACATAGGAAAGAGGATGTTATGCTTCAGTTATGATGTGGAGATGCTGACGTTGGACTGGGGTAAACACGGTAAGAAGTCTCACAACACCAGGTTAAAGTCCAACAAGTTTATTTGGCAGCAAAAGCCACTTGCTTTTGGAGTGCTGCTCCTTCATCAGGTGAGTGGGAGTTCTGTTCACAAACAGGGCACAAAGACTCAGGGATTTTCACAGTAACTTCACTGCAGTGTTAATGTAAGCCTACTTGTGACACTAGTAAATAAACCTTAAAACTTTAGTTAGATGGGCAGAACAGTGGCAAGTGGAATTCAACCCTGAAAAGTTTAGATAATTTTTGGAGGACGAGCAAGGTAACGGAATGCACAATGAATGGTCAGATCCTAGGAAGTACAGAGGATCAGAGGGACCTTGGTGTGCATGTCCATAGATCTCTGAAGACATTAGGACAGTTACATAAGGTGGTTCAGAAGTCACATGGAATACTTGCCTTTATTAACCAAGGCATTGAATATATGGCTGTAGAGATTCACATTCTAATCAGTATTCTGTAATTTGATTTTGTGCCTCTGTATGCCCTGTTTGAGAGCAGATATCCACTCCATCTGACGAAGGAGCAGCACTCTGAAAGCTAATGGCATTTGCTACCAAATAAACCTGTTGGACTTTAACCTGGTGTTGTTAAAACTCTTACTGTGTTTACCCCAGTCCAACGCCGGCATCTTCACATCATTGAATATAAGGGCAGGGAGGTTATGATGGAGCTGTATAAAACACTGGATAGGCCACAGCTGGAGTACTGTGTGCAGTTCTGGTCGCCACACTATAGGAAGGATGTAATTGCACTTGGGAAGGTGCAGAGGAAATTCCCCAGGGTGTTGGCTGGGCTGGAGTGTTTCAGCTATGAGGAGAGGCTGGATAGGCTGGCATTCTTTTTCTTGGAGCAGGGAAGGGTGAGGGGGACCTGATTGAGGTGTATAACATTTTGAGGGGCACAGATAGGGGGGACAGGAAGGAACTTTTCTCTTTAGTTGAGGGGTCAATAACCAGGGGCATGGATTTAATTTCAGGAGCAGGAGGTTTATAGGAGAAGTGAGGAGAAATCTTTTGACCCAGAGGGTGGTGAGAATCTGGAACTCAGTGCCTGAAAGAGTAGTAGAGGTGGGAACCTTCACAACATTTAAGAAGAATTTAGTTAAGCTTTTGAAATGCCATAGCGTACAAGGTTATGCACACAGAGTGGAAAATGGGATTGGAATAGAACAGTCCTTGATGGCCAGCACAAACACGATGGGCCGAAGGGCCTCTTTCCATGCTGTAAAACTCTATGATCACCCACGTTGGCAGCAAGTTCAATATCATCATCAGTCACAACCCCCTGTATCTTCACTCACTGAAACAATCCATTTAAAACATTTTTAGTCGAGGAATGTAGCCATATTTCTGTTAGGCTGCAGCCTGCATGGAGATTTCCAGCTGTGTGTGTCCAGAACAGGAAGCAGTGAGCATGGATCTGTCAATCAGCCTCAATCAGCACCTTCAGGAGAATCGGGAGGGTGAATATTAGATACAGCAGAGTGAGAATGGAGGGAGAGTGAGTGGGATGGAGATTCACAGCTTTTGGAGAATGAGAGAGGAAAGAATGTTCCAGAGGAACTAGAATTGTTCTGAATTTCTATCCTGTACTGACACTGATCACTTCTGTAAACTCCTTTTACAGGATATTGGAAGGGGAGGATTTACAGACAGAAATCTCAAACCTAATGTCACATCAATATCTGACATCCTCACTCAATTCATCGGGATCTGAATATATCGATCTTTGATTCTCGAAGGAGAAATATTTTCCTGTTCTGTCTGCTTCAAAAACTTTAATCATTTGTGTGACTGGAAAAGCACCAAGGCACTGATACACCCGACTGAGAGCATTCCAGTGCACTGAGAGTGGAAAGAGCTTTAACCAGTTACATTGTCTGAAAATACATCGCAGCATTCACAGCGGGGAGAGACTACCCATGTTCTGTGTGAGATTTAGCTGATTGTTTAACCTGGAGAGTCACAAGGACACCCGCACCATGGAGAAACCGTGGAAATGTGGGGACTGTGGGAAGGGATTCATATCCCCATCTCAGCTGGAAGCTCATCGGCGCAGTCACACTGGGGAGAGACCATTCACTTGCTGTGTCTGTGGCAAGGGATTCAGTCAGTTATCGAATCTGCGGACACACCAGCAAGTTCACACTGGGGAGAGGCCTTTCACCTGCTCTCACTGTGGGGAGGGATTCACTCGGTTATCCAGCCTGCAGACACATCAGCAAGTTCATTCTGGCGAGAGACTGTTCACCTGCTCTCAGTGTGGGAAGAGATTCACTCAGACATCCCACTTACGAAAACACCAGCGAGTTCACACTGGGGAGAGACCGTTCACCTGCTCTCAGTGTGGGGACGATTCACTCAGTCATCCGCCCTGCGGAGACACCAACGAGTTCACACTGGGGAGAAGCTGTTCAGTTGCTCTCAGTGTCTAAAGGGATTCACTCAATTATCCCACCTGCAGACACATCAGCAAGTTCACACTGGGGAGAGGCCGTTCACCTGCTCTCAGTGTGGAAAGGGGTTCACTCAGTCATCCACCCTGCGGAGACACCAGCGAGTTCACACTGGGCAGAGACCATTCACCTGCTCTCAGTGTGGGAAGAGTTTCAGAACTTCATCCGCCCTGCTGAGACACCAACCAATTCACAAGTGATTCCAGAGGTTGGATTCTGCTGACATTGTTTCTGCTTTCAATTACATCCAGGACTGCATTTTGTTCATTCTCACAGTTGGTCAATGGGGAGGGTCGGAGAGTTTCTTTCTGCTGGACTGGCCGGTCTCATGACTTTGCCTCCAGTGGGCTGAGTCTTGTTGCGAATACCTGGTTTCAAATTTCACACGGATCACAGAGTGACAGGGTGTTAGGAAGTTAAGACATGTTCAGTCAGCATTTCTATTTGAAGCACCGCCTAAATGCCAATCGAATTTCCTTTGCAATAGTTTGTTGTTTCCACTTCCTCCACGCTCGTAGGCAGCGAGTTCCAGAACATTACCATTCGCTGCATCAAAATATTCTTCCTCACATCCCCCCCCCCGCTGCATCTCTGACCCAAAACCATAAATCTGTGTCCCCCTCGTCCTTGTCCCGTCAGCTAATGGGAACAGCTTTTCTTTGTCCAACTTATCTCAACCTGTCAGAATTTTGTCCACCTATATCAAATCTCCCCCTCAACCTCCTTTGCTCCATGGAGAACCCCAGCCTGACATTGACAATAAAGAACAAACTGGTGACAGTCTGGAATGTGTAGCTGGAAAACCCTCCCTAACAGCACTGTGGGTGTACTTACACCTCAGGCATTGTAGTAGTTCAAGAAGGCAGTGTTGGGGTTGACCATGGCTGAGGCAGATCCATACAGCCACATATTCTGTTATAATTGAAGGACTGCAGATTGAATGTGAGGCATTATGGGACTGGACTATCTTGACCACATTCCTGTGACTGCTCAGTTTCTGCAATCACGGACCATTAAAGCTGCTTAGCAGGGCCCCGATAGAGGACGTGGTGAGAATATTTACTCAGAATGAGTTAGAATTAAACTTATTCCAGAACACTGGCTGGTGTTCAGCAGCTGATATACCCGAATTTGTAAAAAGAGAGTCTGACCAATCAACAAACCACAGTAGGTAGTCGGTTAAGAAGTGAAGAAGCGTTCTCAGGCATTGTTTAAATTATTTTATCATAAATTTGTGATGAGAACTGTGAGGGACTTGTGACCCAATAGTCGGTGAGGTGACGGTATACTCCAAGTAGCACTGGACTGAAAAGCAGACCTCTGAGAGTCGATTCAAATGGTTATAATCCTACCCAAGCATGGTCAGTGAAAAATCAGAGCTCAAGTGGGGACCGGACAGGTCTCTTACCTGCCATTTGGAAACTAAAAAGAAGAAACATATTGATAAAATAATTAGAGAATAGAGCCAACGTTTCAAGTCTGAATGACACTTCGTAAGAGCTCTTATGAAGGGACATCTAGACTCGAAATATTGGCTCTATTCTCTCTCCACAGATGCTATCAGACCCGCTGAGATTTTCCAGCATTTTCTGGGGGGTTTTTCAGATTCCAGCATCCACAGTATTTCACTTTTATGAGAAAATGATTCGGTCTGATTGGAATCCCCACGACCCTCTCGCATTGTTCTGACTCTACCAGCTGGGCTGTGGAATTAATTGGATAGATCTTCCAGAGAGCCAGCAGAGACATAATGGGCCAAATGATTTCTATTTATGCTGTATCATTCTCTAAAAGAGTGAATATTCAGTATCAGGGACAGAGAGAAGAACCAGTGACTGTGCGATTGAACCCAGCCAGAATCAGCACCATAAAGGGAGGAGTGAGAGGGAAACGGTGTAAAAGCTTTGAAACATTACATGGTCCTGCAGCAGAACTTTGAGAAATGGAGCACAGCAATGTACCAATTCTCAATAATTCATTAATTTACCTCAAATGCTAACAATGTTATTTTGAATTAACTGTATGAGGTTTCAATGGCGGTTATTACCCAGCATTCACTGCGGGTGTGAAAGTGCCCTATTCACTCCACAGGAGCCCAGTGCGCAGGCGCAGCGCTGTATCTGGGGCATGCGCAGTGCCACTTTGCTCGGAGCCCTGCGAGTGCTGGGGACGCTTATTTCAAGGGGTGAGAATCGGTGGGGCGGAGGGAGGAATGGAACCGGGAGCCGGGGTGGGCAGGGAGCAGAGGCTTCACAAACATCTGCTGCAGGCCGCAAGGCCTGAATTAGAGCCTTCTGGTCCCGGGTTTGCAGCTCCGGGGATTTTATCCGAGGATCAGGCCCAGTGCCGTAGCCGCCATTTTTGTTTAGCGGGGAGCAGAGCGCATGCGCGGCCAGTGGGCGGAGCTTCAGGATTTGGGTGACCAGGAGAGACAATGTTTGAGTCATTGACTGACAGGCCGGGTTCATGGATGCTGCCTTTCCCGGGGGAAGGTGCTGCAGGGGGAATGTGCGGCCATTGGAATAACAGAATAAAAACATGATCAAAATTAGGAGCAGGAGGGGGCATCTAGACCCATCGAGGCTGCTCCGCCATTCAGTAAACACATGACTTAACTCAATTTTCCTCCAGCCCCAACCTCTCTATCTCATCACTCCCTGGTCGGTAAAATGGTATATAACACACCTTTGAATATACTCAATGAGCCGGCCTCTACTGTTCAATGAGGGAGAGAGTTTCACAGCTTACTGAACTTCTGAGAGAAGCAATTTCTCCTCATCTCTGTCTTAGAAACTTATTTTTAAATTGTTCTCGCAGTTCCAGATTCCCTGTTGAGGGGTAAACCCTTTCAGCGTTGACTCTGTCAAGCACCTTCAGAATCTCATATGTTTCAGTAAGATCACATCTCATTTATTTAAAATCCAATGAGCATAGATGCACCCTGCCTAACCTTTCCTCATAAAACAGACCCCTTCATGCCCAAAATCAGCGAGTGAACATTGTCTGAATTGCTTCCAATGTAAGTATATTCCATCTTAAGTAATCTTATGCTAGAAAACAGGAGGGGAGAATGTTATGGATTTATATTCAGGACTGACAAATGACTGTTGGAGGTGACACAGTGGTTAGCACTTCTGTCTCATAGCGCCAGAGACCCGGTTCAATTCCAGCCTCGGGTGATTGTCTGTATGGAGTTTGCACATTCTCCCTCTGTCCATGTGGGTTTCCTCTGGGTGCTCTGGTTTCCTCCCACATTCCAAAGATGTGCAGGTTAGGTTGATCGATAGTGCTAAATTGTCCCTTTGTGTCCCAAGATGAGGGGGAAGGAAAGGGGAGGATTAGTGATGTACGTACATCAGGTTACAGGGATAGGGTCTGAGTAAAGGTGCTGTTAGAAACTTGGTGCAGACTCAATGGCCTAAAAGGCCTCCTTCTGCACTGCAGAAATTCTGTGATTTTGGAATCTCCTTGGTTCGAAGAAGAGGATTTTCAAGCAATCTCAAACCCCCAAAAAATGTGTATCTCTTAATTTCAAGCCACAATTAACACATGACTCTTGTAATCTCCTTTTGCAGGGAGTTAGAATATTTGAAGATTGCAATTCTTCTCTGATTCCAGTGCTTCTGACATCTTTCCAGCCGCAGGTTTCAAATTAGAAAACACTGAAATTGTTTCAGAGGTGAGTATTGTTGAACATTTACCTATAATTTTGAATTTTCCTGCTGTGCTCTGTTATCTGTACTCTGGTTCCACGTCTCTGGGGCTGGTGTGACTCCGTTACTGTGGATCTGAATCCATGTCCATCCATTGCTTTGTTTCACCTCTGCCCTCCCTGATCACCTCTCTGTCATTGTCGGTTCAGAGAAGGATCTGCAGGCTAATACCTGGGATGAAGGCGTTGTTTTGTGAGATAAGTTTGGGCCTGTACTGACTGGAGTTTAGAGGTGATCATAGTATTGACATCAGATTGTGAGGTAGTGATTAGTGTAGATGAAGAGAGGATGTTTCCAATGTTGGGGATTCTAGAATTAGTCGGCAGATTGTCAAAATAAAGGGTCCCCCATTTCTGATGGTGAGGAGGAGAAATGTCTTCCCTCAGAGGGCCGTTAGTCTTTGCAATTCTCTTCCCCAGAGAGCAGTGGAAGCTGCATCATTAAATATACTCAAAACACAGAGATTTTTGATTGAAAAGGGAGTCAAGGGTGACAGGAAGAAAAGTGGAGTTCAGATCACAATCAGATCAGCCATGATCTTGATGGGGAGACGATGGCCTTGTGGTATTATTGCTGGACTATTCATTCAGAAACTCAGCGAATGTTCTGGGGACCCGGGTTTGAATCCTGTCATAGAATCATAGAAATCCTACAGTACAGAAGGAGGCCATTCAGCCCATCGAGTCTGCACCGACAATCCCACCCCACAACAGCTGGTGGAATTTGAATTCAATTAAAAATATCTGGAATTAAGAAATTACTGATGACCATGAAACCCTTGTCAATTGTCGGAAAAACCTATCTGGTTCACAAATGTCCTTTAGGGAATGAAATCTGCCATCCTTAACTGGTCTGGCCGACATGTGACTCCAAAGCCAGAACAATGTGGTTGACTTTCAACTGCCCTCCAAGGGCAACTAGGGATGGGTAATAAATGCTGGCCAGCCAGCAACATCCATGTCCCATAAATGAATTTTAAAAATTCAATTGAACAGCTTGGTGGGCTGAAGTTCTAACTATTTCTTACGATCTGTCAGGAACATGAAATGGTGAGTGTCGATCAGCATTAATTAGCACCTTCAGGAGAATTGGGTGGTGTTGTATATTAAAGTTTAAAGTTTATTTATTAGTCACAAGTAAGGTTTATATTAACACTGCAATGAAGTTACTGTGAAATTCCCCTAGTCGTCACACTCCCGCACCTGTTCGGGTCAATGCACCTAATCAACACGTCTTTCAGAATGTGGGAGGAAACCCACGCAGACACGGGGAGAACGTGCAAACTCCACACAGACAGTGACCCAAGCCGGAAATCGAACCCGGGTCCCTGGCACTGTGAGGCAGCAGTGCTAACCACTGTGCCACCGTGCTGCAGAATGCTAAATGGAATGAGAGAGAGAGAGTGTATGTGTGAGGGGCGTGGGTGGAGATTTAAAGAATGTTCCATGGAAACTACAATTGTCTGTTTTGAATTTCTATCATGTGCTGACAGTGATGATTTTTGTAAACTCCTTTCAGTGGATATTGGAAGGAGAGGTTTGGAAAATGGAAATCTCAAAAGAGTCACTTGATTCATAAGGACGTGAAAATCATCAGCCTTTTTAACATCAGTGTGAGTGGAAAAGCACTGAGATTCACACACCCGTATCAGAGTGTTCCAGTGCACTGATTGTGGAAAGACACAAGGACTCAGACACCATGGAGAAACCATGGAAATGTGGAGACTGTGGGAAGGGATTCAGAGCCCCATCTGAGGTGGAATCTCATCGACGCAGTCACACCGGGGAGAGACTGTTCATATGCTCCACTTGTGGGAAGGGATTCAATCATTCATCGAATCTGCTGAGACACCAGTGAATTCACGCTGAGGAGAGGCTAGTCACCTGCTCACAGTGTGGGAAGGGAGTCAGAGATTCATCCATCCCGTTGCGCGGGGGGGGGGGGGGGGGGGGGGGGGGGAAGGGAGGGGAAAGAGAAAGATTGAGAGAGAAAGAATCCAACCCCTGTAATCACTTGTGAACTTGCTGGTGTCTCTGCAGGTTGGATGACCGATTGAATCCCTTCCCACACACAGAGCAGGTGAACGGTCTCTCCCCGGTGTGAACTCGCTGGTGTCTCCGCCGTGTGGATGACCTCCTAAACCTCTTTGAGCAGTGAGAGCAGCTAAACGGTCTCTCGTCAGTGTGAATGGGTTGGTGGACCATCAGTTCCCGAGAGCTTTTGAAGCCACTCCCACAGTCAGAGCATTGAAAGGGTCTGTCTTGGGTGTGAGTGACCTTGTGGCTCAACAGGTTGGGCAACTGAGTGAATCCCTTCCCACACACAGAGCAGGTGAATGGCCTCTCCCCAGTGTGAACTGCCTGGTGTAATTGTAAATGGGATAACTGAGTGAATCCCTTCCCACACACACAGCAGGTGAATGTTCTCTCCCCAGTGTGACTGCGCCGATGAGTTTCCAGTGCAGATGGGAACCTGAATCTTTTCCCACAGTCCCCACATTTACACAATTTCTCCATGGTGCGGGTGTCCCTGTGACTCTCCAGGTTTGACAATCAGTTCAGTTACAACATAACATGGGTGCGGTCTCTCTGCTGCAATGTATTTTCAGGCTGTTTAACTGGTTAAAGTTCTTTCCACAGTCACTCAGGTGTGTGCATGTTTCAGTGTGTGTGTGTCTCGGTGCTTTTCCAGTCACACTGATGTTTAAAATCTCCTGAAGCAGACAGAGCAGAGAAACATTTCCATTCTAGACTCAAAGGTCAATGATATTCAGGTCCCAATGAACTGAGTGACTATGTTAGATTTTGATGTGAAGTTTGGTTTGATATTCGTCTTTAAATCTTCACCTTCTGATATCCTGCAAAAGGAATTTACAAAAGTCATCAGTGTCAGTACAGGATAGAAATTCAGAACAGACAGGTTCTAGTTTCTATGGAACATTCTTTTCTCTCTCATTCCCCAAAGTCTTCCCCTGGAGTGCAGCCTAAGACACAAAACATCAATGGTGGAGAACACCCGATATTGCGCAATTTGATTAACCATGTCAGATATGCGGGGAAGGGGGTACGCGTCCAGCTGCCTGTATCGGTTAATCATAGAAATCATAGAAACCCGACAGTGCAGAAGGAGGCCATTCGGCCCATCGAGTCTGCACCAACCACAATTCCACCCAGGCCCTACCCCCACATATTTTACCCGCTAATCCCTCTAACCTACGCATCCCAGGACTCTAAGGGGCAATTTTTTTAACCTGGCCAATCAACCTAACCCGCACATCTTTGGATAGTCTGACTATAGTCAATGACCATTCGATGTTTCTCTCCAGTTTTAACAACTACTACTTGGGCTCTCCAGGGGCTGGTACTGGCCTCAATGATCCCCTCCCCTAGGAGCCGTTGCACTTCGGAACTGATGAAAGCTCTGTCTCCAGCACTGTACCGTCTGTTCTTGGTGGCGATGGGCTTGCAATCGGGGGTGAGATTTTCAAACAGTGAGGGAGGGGCGACTTTAAGGGTCAAGAGGCTGCAGGTGGTGCGCGGTGGGCGATCTAAGAACTGCTGATTGCAAACGGAGAGCGGGGGGAAAGGCCCATTATACTCCATGGTGACGCTCTTAAGGTGACTCAGGAAATCTAGCCCCAGGAGTACGGCAGCGCAGAGTTGTGGCAGCACGAGGAGCCTGAAATTTTTGTACACTGTGCCCCCTACAGTCAGGGTCGCCACGCAGTACCCAAGGACATCCACCGAGTGGGACTTTGAAGCCATGGAGATCGTTTGCTTCACTGGCAGAACTGAAAGGGCACAGTGACTCACTGTGTTAGGGTGAATAAAGCTCTCCGTACTCCGACAGTCAAACAAACAGTTTGTAATGTGACCGTTTACCTCGATGTCCATCATGGACCTGGCGAGTTGGTGAGGCCAGGATTGGTCCAGCGTAATCGAAGCCACCGTTGGATTTTGCGAGTAGTCGCACGCGGCTGATGACGTCCAAGATGGCGGCCTACACGCGGTCGATGGCATCCAAGATGGCGGCCCGCACGGCCCACATGCGGCTGATGGCATCCAAGATGGCGGCCCGCACGGCTCACACACGGCTACTGGCGCCCAAGATGGTGGCCCCCTCGGGTCACACGTGGCGCTACTGGGCTTGGAGGTCGATTTTGCTCTGCATACCTTCACGTAATGGCCCTTCTTTCCACACCCGGAGCAGATCGCATCCTTCGCTGGGCGGCATTGTCAGGGTGCTTCCCCAGGCCACAGAAGTAGCACTTCGGGCCTCCGGAGACTGCCGCAGCGGTTGGGTCATTGGTGGGACGTGGCGTGGCATAGGCCTACGGCCCTCCCGAGTACAGAGGTGGCGGCGGCCGCAGTGTCCACGATGCGCCCCCGTGGTCAGGGGTGCAGGCCTCGAGATTACGGGAGGCCACCTCTAACGAGTCGGCAAGTGCCACAATCTTTTGTAGGTGCAGCCCATCCTGTTCCAGCAGTCGTTGTCGGATATAGTTTGACCTGATACCTGTGACATAGGCATCTCTGATTAAGTCCTCAGTGTTTTGGGCGGCTGTTACGGTCATGCAGTTGCAGGCCCTGCCAATGCTCGCAACGCACGCAGGAATTGATCACCCGATTCTCCTGGCTGTTGTCTGCAAGTAGCCAGAAGATGTCTGGCGTAGATTTCATTAGACTGTTTGTTGTACTGGCCTTTTAAAAGTTCAATCGCATCCTTGTAAGTTTCAGCGTCTCTAATCATCGAGAATACTTGATCGCTTACCCAGGCGTGGAGCACGTGTAGCTTGTCGGTGTCGGTCCGGACGACGGAGGAGGAGGTGAGGAAAGTTTTGAAACAGCGCAGCCAGTGATCGAAGCTGTTAGAGGCTCTGACAGCTTGAGGGTCCAGTTCGAGTTTGTCGGGTTTTAGTATCGGCTCCATCCCAAAACTTTTGCTAATAAAATTGATGCACCATCAATCGAGCAAAGACTAGTTTGTATGCAAGAACAAATAGGCTTTTAATAGCAAAAGACTTGGAGCACACTCATGCCGATGAACTGGTCCGTCCAGAGACTGAGGCAGGGGGGTGGGGAGCAGTCGCCTTTATACCTGGACCGGGGGGGGAGGAGTCTCAGGTAGGGCCGGCAGGGATGTGTCCAGGCATGTCACATATACAGGTAATAAGCTAACGGTGGTTTACCACAGCAAGTCAGAACAGTTAAGGCTATGGGCCAGGTGCTGGTAAATGGGATTAGGTGGGAAGTCAGGCATTTCTTGCATGTCAGTGCAGACTCGATGGGCTGAAGGGCCTTTTCTGCACTGTACGATTCTATGATGAGGCAATTCAGTTAGTTGGAGAGACTGGAGCAGCTGAAATTTCTCTCTTTAGATCAGCCAGACATCAGGGCTTGGAATGGGGCCATTCGGGCTACTGATTCAATGCTGGCTCTCTGCAGAGCAAACCCTTACCCCGTTCTATAGACAGATCCATGCTCACTGCTTCCTGTCCTGGATGAGCAGAAACTGATAGCCAAGTTCCGCACATATGAGGACAGCCTCAACCGGGATCTTGGGTTCATGTCACACTATCTGTAACCCCCACAGCTTGTCTGGACTTGCAGAATCTCACTGGCTGTCCTGTCTGGAGACAATACACATCTCTTTAACCTGTGCTTAATGCTCCCTCCATTCACATTGTTTGTACCTTTAAGACTTGATTATCTGTAAAGACTGCATTCCAATCATTGTTCTGTAAATTGAGTTTGTGTCTCTGTATGCCCTGTTTGTGAGTATTTCTCCACTCCACCTGATGATGGGGCAGCGCTCCGAAAGCGAGTGGTATTTGCTACCAAATAAACCTGTTGGACTTTAACCTGGTGTTGTGAGACTTCTTACTCCTGCCCTGGACACAGAGAGCTGGAAATCCCCATGCAGGCGGCCAGACAGATATATGTCTATCTGACTGGACTAACAATGTGTGGAATGTACAGACTGGGGGAACAATGGGTGGGGGCGGGGCTCCCGGGTCCGCGCGCCTGAACCCGGAGACGTCACCGCGGAGCAGAGTGATTGCTATTGGCTGATTCAGGCAGGGCTCCATTGTGCCGTCACAATGACTCAGAGGGGCGTTCCCAGCACACACTGTCCCATTGGCAGCAATATCACTGGTTACAGAAGCAGCACACTGCGGATTGGACACCAGCTCAGCGCGGCTGGAGGTCAAAGCCCCGCCCACCCCCACGTGGGCTCGGGTTCCGCCCCCTCATTTTCCACATGCGGCAGATTGACCAATGGCAACGCGTGGAGGACCAGATGGGCGCTGGTCCTCCAGCCAATCAGAGTCTGGGACTTGTGTGCATGGCCGCATGGAGCTTCCTCCATTGTTGCCCAGCAAAGCTGCTGCTCCTCTCTCTCTGAATGAAGATTGAGCTTCAGACAGATTAATATTGTACTGTCGCTACCTTAGATATTTCCAGTCATTCATCTCTTGCCTATTAGAGTCATTCGTTTTTGGATTTCTTCTCCACAGGGATCAGTGGAGGTTGAGGGCCATTGAATATATTCCAGGGTGAGTTACACTGATTTTTGATTGATAAAGGTGTCAAGCGTTATGGGAAACAGGTAGGGAAATGGAGAGAAAGTTAAGATGAGGAGGGATTTCCTCACTCAAGTATGTGGTGACGTTTTGGAATTATGCACCCCAGAGGACTGTGGAGCCTCAGTCATCGAGAAATTTCAAGCCGGAGATTGATAAGTTTTGAGATATTGAAGACATTGAGTGATCTGGGGGAGAGCATGGGAAATGGTGCTGAGGTAGATCGGCCAATTCTCACTGAATGGTTGTGGCAATTCGGTGGGCTGAATAGCCAACTGTTGCTTCTATTTCTTTTGATTTCTATGTGCTGGAGTGGAAGCAGTGAGCATGGATCTGTCAATCAGCCTCAATCAGCACCTTCAGGAGAATTGGGAGGGTGAATATTAGATACAGCAGAGTGAGAATGGAGGGAGAGTGAGTGGGGTGGAGATTCACGGCTTTTGGGGAATGAGAGAGGAAAGAATGCTCCATAGAAACTGGAATTGTCTGTTCTGAATTTCTGTTCTGACACTGATGACTTTTGTAAACTCGTTTTACAGGATGTTGAAAGAGGAATCACAGGCAGAAATCTCAAAAGTCACATCGAGACCTAACAGAATCATATTCCTTGGGAGCTGAATATCATCGGCCTTTGAATCTAGAAGGAGAAATGGTTGTCCGGTCTGTTGATTTGAAAAGATTTCAAACATCAGTGTGACTGGAAAAGCACCAACAGCGTTCCAGTGCACTGACTAAAGAGCTTTAACCAGTTACACAGCCTGAATAAATATCACACCATTCGCAGCTGGGAGAGACTGTACTTGTGTTCTGTGTGTGGACGAGGCTTCAACTGAGGCAAGATCACCTGCACCATGGAGAAACCATGGAAATGTGGGGACTGTGGGAAGGGATACGGAGCCCCATCTAAGCTGGAAATTCATCGGCGCAGCCATACTGGGGAGAAGCCATTCATCTGCTCTCAGTGTAAGAAGGGATTTAATTATTTATCCAGCCTACGGATGCACCAGCGAGTTCACACTGGGGAGAGGCCATTCACCTGCTCTCAGTGTGGGGAGGGATTCACTCAGTTATCCAACCTGCGGACACACCAGCGAGTTCACACTGGAGAGAAACCATTCACCTGCTCTCAGTGTGGGAAGGGATTCACTCGGTCATCCCACCTGCAGACACACCAGCGAGTTCACACCGGGGAGAGGCCATTCACCTGCTCTCAGTGTGGGCAAGAACTCACTCAGTCATCCAACCTGCAGTCACACCAGCGAGTTCACACTGGAGAGAGGCCATTCACCTGCTCTCAGTGTGGGAAGGGATTCACTCAGTCGTCGCATCTGCGGACACACCAGCGAATTCACACCAGGGAGAGGCCATTCACCTGCTCTCAGTGTGGGAAGGGATTCACTCGGTCAGCCGACCTGCAGAGACACCAGCAAATTCACACCAGGGAGAGGCCGTTCACCTGCCCTCAGTGTGGGAAGGGATTCACTCAGTCAGCCGACCTGCAGAGACACCAGCGAGTTCACACTGGGGAGAAACCATTCACCTGCTCTCAGTGTGGGAAGGGATTCACTCAGTCATCCGACCTGCGGACACACCAGCGAGTTCACACTGGGGAGAGGCCGTTCACCTGCTCTCAGTGTGGGAAGGGATTCACAGTTTCATCCCGGCTGCTGAGACACCAACAAGTTCACGAGTGATTCCAGGGGTTGGATTCTGCTGTTATTGTTTCTGCTCTCAGTTGCATCCAGGACTGCGTTTTGTTCATTCTCACAGTTGGTCAATGGGGAGGGTCGGAGGGTTTCTTTCTGCTGGACTGGCCGGTCTCAGCCTCCAGTGGGCTGATGCTCTTTGAGTCAAATATCACAAGGATCTCAGAGTGACAGGGTGACAGAGTGACAGAGTGACAGGGTGACAAGGTGACAGGGTGACGGGGTGACAGGGTGACGGGGTGACAGAGTGACGGGGTGACGGGGTGACGGAGTGACAGGGTGTTAAGTTCAGAAATATTTAGTCAGCAGAAGACAGAGGGTAGCAGTGAAACGATGCGTTTCTGAATGGAGGGCTGTGACTAGTGGCGTCCCTCAGGGATCAGTGCTGGGACCTTTGCTGTTTGTAATATATACAAATGATTTGGAGGAAAATGTTTGTGGACGACACAAAGGTTGTTGGATTTGCGGATAGCGATGAGGACCATCAGAGGATACAGCAGGATATACATCAGTTGGGTGGAGAGATGGCAGATGGAGTTTAATCCGGATAAATGTGAGGTAATGCATGTTGGAAGGTCTAATACAGATAGGAAATATACAGTAAATGGCAGAACCCTGCAGGGTATTGATAGGCAGAGGGACCTGGGTTTACAGGTACACAGGTTACTGAAAGTGGCAACACAGTTGGAGAAGGTAGTGAAGAAGGCATACGGCATGCTTGCCTTCATCGGCTGGGGCATTGAATGTAAAAATTGGCAAATCATGTTGCAGCTTTATAAAACCTTAATTAGGCCACACTTGGAATATAGTGCGGCATAATTATATAGTGCAGCATGAACTCTGTCCATGCCTCTCATAATCTTGTAAACTTCTATCAGGTCACCCCTCAACTCCGCTGTTCCAGTGAGAACAAACCACGTTTCTCCAACCTCTCCTCATAGCTAATGCCCTCCATACCAGGTAACATCCTGGTAAATCTTTTCTGTACCCTCTCCAAAGCCACCATATCCTTCTGGTAGTGTGGCGACCAGAATTGAACACTATATTCCAAGTGCAGCCTAACTAAGCTTCTATAAAGCTGCAACATGACTTGCCAATTTTTAAACTCAGTGCCCCGGCCGATGAAGGCAAGCATGCCGTATGCCTTCTTGACTACCTTCTCCACCTGCATTGCCACTTTCAGTGACCTGTGTACCTGTATACCCAGGTCCCTTGACCTATTTTAAGGGTTCTGCCATTTACTGTATATTTCCTTTTTGGATTAGACCTTCCAAAATGCATTATCTCACATTTGTCCGGATTAAACTCCATCTGCCACCTCTCCGCCCAAGTCTCCAACTGATCTATATCCTGCTGTATCCTCTGATGGTCCTCATCGCTATCTGGAAATCCACTAACCTTTGTGTCATCTGCAAACTTACGAATCAATCCAGTTACATTTTCCTCCAAATCATTTATATATATATTACAAACAGCAAAGGTCCCAGCACTGATCCCTGAGGGACGCCACTTGTCACAGTCCTCCATTCAGAAATGCACCCTTCCACTGCTACCCTCTGTCTTCTTTGACTGAGCCAGTTTTGTATCCACGTAGCCAGCTCACCTCTGATCCCATGCAACTTTACCTTCTGCACCAGTCTGCCATGAGGGACCTTGTCAAAGGCCTTACTGAAGTCCAAGTAGACAACATCCACTGCCCTATCCTCATCAATCATCTTCGTCACTTCCTGGAAAAACTCGATCAAGTTAGTGAGACATGACCTCCGCTTCACAAAACCATGTTGCCTCTCACTAATACGTCCACTTATTTCCAAGTGGGAATAAATGCTGTCTTGAAGAATCCTCTCCAGTAATTTCCTGACCACTGATGTATGGCTCACCAGCCTGTAATTACCCTGGATTATTCTTGCTACCCTTCTTAAACAAAGGAACAACATTGGCTACTCTCCAATCCTCTGGGACCTCCCCTGAGACTGATCGCCAAGTTCCGCACACATGAGGACGTCCTCAACCGGGATCTTGGGTTCATGTCACACTATCTGTAACCCCTACGACTTGCCTGGGCTTGCAAAATCTCACTAACTGTCCTGTCTGGAGACAACACACATCTCTTTAACCTGTGCTTAGCCCTCTCTCCACTCACAGTGTCTGTACCTTTAAGACTTGATTACCTGTAAAGACTCGCATTCCAACCATTATTTTGTAAATTGAGTTTGTGTCTTTATATGCCCTGTTTGTGAACAGAACTCCCACTTATCTGACGAAGGAGCAGCGCTCCGAAAGCTGTGGCTTTTGCTACCAAATAAACCTGTTGGACTTTCACCTGGTGTTGTGAGACTTCTTACTGTGTGTACCTCCTCTGTAGCCAGTGAGGATACAAAGATTTCTCTCAAGGCCCCAGCAATTTCCTCCTTTGCTTCTCTCAGTATTCTGGGGTATATCCCTTTAGGCCCTGGGGACTTGTCTACCTTAATGTTTCTCAAGAACCCCAATACCTCCTCCTTTTCGATCTCAAGATGACTCGAACTATCGACACACCCTTTCCCAGACTCATCATCCACCAAGTCCTTCTCTTTGGTGAATACTGACGCAAAGTACTCATTTAATACCTCGCCCATTTCCTCTGGCTCCAAACACAGATTCCCTCCCTTGTCCTTGAATGGGTCAACCCTCTCCCTGGCTACCCTCTTGCTCTTTATATATGTATAAAAATTCTTGGGATTTTCCTTAATCCTGCTGGCCAAGGCTTTTTCGTGACCCCTTTTAGCCCTCCTTACTCATTGCTTAAATTTCTTTCTACTTTCCTTGTATTCCACACTGGCTTCGTGTGTTCCCAGCTTTCTCGCTTTGACAAATGCTTCCTATTTCTCTTTGACGAGACTCACAATATCTCTCGATATCCAAGGTTCCCAAAACTTGCCATACTTATCCTTCATCCGAACAGGAATGTGCCGGTCCTGAATCCCTATCAACTTACACTCTCCTTATAACTCAAACCATCAAGTCCCGGTAACATCCTGATAAATCTTTTCTGCACTCTTTCTAGTTTAATAATATCCTTTCTATAATAAGGTGACCAGAACTGTACATAGTATTCCAAGTGTGGCCTTACCAATGTCTTGTACAACTTCAACAAGACATCCTAACTCCTGTATTCAATATTCTGACCAATGAAACCAAGCATGCTGAAAGCTTTCTTCACCACTCTGTCCACCTGTGACTCCACTTCCAAGGAGCCGTGAACCTGTGCCCCTCAATCTCTTTGTCCTGTAACTCTCCCCAATGCCCTACCATTAACTGAGTAAGTCCTGCCCTGGTTCGATCGACCAAAATGCATCACCTCGCATTTATCTAAATTAAATTCTATCTGCCATTCGTCAGCCCACTGGCCCAATTGATCGAGATCCTGTTGCAATCCTGGATAACCTTCTTCACTGTCCACTATGCCACCAATCTTGGTGTCATCTGCAAACTTACTCACCAAGCATGCTAAATTCTCATCCAAATCACCAATATAAATGACAAATAACAGGGGACCCATTACTGATCCCTGAGGCACACCACTGGTCACAGGCCTCCAGTTTGAAAAACAACCCTCTCCAACCACCCTCTGGCTTCTGTCATCAAGAAGCCAATTTTGTATCCATTTATCTACCTCACCCTTGATCCCGTGAGATTAAACCTTATGCAACAACCTACCATGCGGTACCTTGTCAAAGGCCTTGCTAAAGTCCATGTTGACAACATCAACTACACTGCCCTCATCTACCGTCTTAGTTACCCCTTCAAAAAACTCAATCAAATTTGTGAGACATAATGTTCCACTCACAAAGCTATGCTGACCGTCCCTAATCAGTCCTTGCATCTCAAAACGCCATTAGATCCTCTCAAAATACCTTCAAACAACTTACCCAGATGTGAGGCTCACTGGCCTGCAGTTCCCAGGCTTTTCTCTGCAGCCCTTTTTAAACAAAGGCACAAAATTTTCCACCCTCCAATCTTCAGGCACCTCACCTGTGATTCTATGATTCTATGATTATTGATGATTCAAATATCTCTGCTCGGGGACCCACAATTTTCTCCCTAGCCTCCCAAAGTGTCCTGGGATACACTTCATCAGATCCCAGGGATTTATCTATCTTGATGCACTTTAAAATTTCCAGCACCTCCTTCTCTGTGATATGTGCACTCCTCAGGACATCACTGTTTATTTCCCCGAGTTCCCTAACATCCATGCTTTTCTCAACAGTAAATACTGATGAGAAATACTCATTCAGGATCTCACCCATCTCTTGTTTTATGTGGATGTTTGTAAATGTGTTTTATCATTGTTTTGGGCTACATTTGTTAAGGTTTATCTTTCTGGGGTTTAACCTTACCGTGAGTCTTTAATTAAAGGCATTCCTGGAAGTTTAAAAACAGAACCACAAGAACGCTTAAGGAATTTATTTTGGTTATTGTTGGTGTAAAGCACATGCGAAGATCCTCTGCTTGTGTCTGTATGATATTTGTGTGTTGAACACTTCAAGCTTTGAGGTTTTGTGTCTGTGATTTAAATCAAATGGACTTTAAAATGGAAGTGTCATTAATAAAGCTTTTTTTTCAAAAGTTATGAACTTGGACCCATATTTACTGGCCAGGGATATGTTTCCAGGACATTTTACTGAACATGTGGGAATGTTAATCCGGATAAATTCACACATGTGAGAATGAGAGTTTTAATTTGTAATAGTTATTTAAAATTTGGGACATGTGAAATGATTCTGACCAATCTTGTGTTGGATTGATCTTGGGTTAAAGTTCCTGTCAGGTCCAAAGATTTATTCCTGATGCAATTAACACAATGAAAAGGAAATTGGATACTGAAGGAAAGAGTTTAAAAGGAGAGATTATAAATAGAAATGATTCCCAGACCGTGTGGTTGTTCGATTAAAACAAAGGAAGGGCACTGATATCCATTTGAGAACTTTTAATCCACCCTTTTCAAACTAAGAAAGTCGATGTACAAAGAAAGCCCAGGGATGGTAGATAAGGGGGTCTGGAAAACATCATGATGGGGGCACCGATCTGTTCATGAGATGATCACAAAGCCCCATGATGCCCAGATACTAATTGATTGGACCTATATATAATGTATGTAATCTATAACCATTCTGATTGGATTGTGTCCAGCTGGGATGGGCTGAGTAACTGGATAAGAATTGATGATTTTCCTTGTGGGGTGGAGTTGTACATGGTCAGCCCCTGTGGCTTCTCCCCACTGTAAGAGTTTTAACAACACCAGGTTAAAGTCCAACAGGTTTATTTGGTCGCCAATGCCATTAGCTTTCAGAGCGCTGCTCCTTCGTCAGATGGAGTGGATATCTGCTCTCAAACAGGGCACAGACACAAAATCAAGTTACAGAATACTGATTAGAATGCGAATCTCTACAGCCAACCAGGTCTTAAAGATACAGACAATGTGAGTGGAGGGAGTATTAAGCACAGGTTAAAGAGATGTGTATTGTCTCCAGATAGGCATACTTCTCCCCACTGGCATAACTCAATAAACTGTTTGTCAATTGAATCAGGCTTGAGTGTTGAATGATTCTTCTGAGTTCATTCCCTAAAACACACTGGGTACATTACCGCTGGAGACCAGGTATTGCCAAAATCTTCAGACAATACAAAGACTCATGAAAGCCAGTGCCCCAGTTTAAAGACATATCTTTTGTTTGACCAACGATTGAAGGGAGAAATTATTGGACAGTGTTAATCCTGCTCTGGAAGAGAAGCATCCTGATCTAATAACTCTGACAATCATTAGGATAGATCAATAATACATTCTTCATATCAATTCTCCTGCCTTTCATCAGGTGTAAACCAATCATTTTCAATACAAATCAATCATTAATTACACGTCATATACTTTAACCAATTGCATTTTACCCTCTGACCTAATGGGCTTTCATTGGTCCGTAGAATCCGGACACTTCCTCCCCCTATTGCTGACTCTGCTTCCCCTTGTTGCTGAGCAACCCCAGAAGCTTAGCTACAAAGGTCAAAGTTAATGTTCCAATCGGCTCTTATTCCGTCACTGGCCAAACCAGACAAATGCACGTTCTCACGTCTGAGAAGACACTGTCTTGTCTGGCCAGTGTGAATCAATCATATTCATGAAGCTGCCTTTAGAAACTTTGTTAAAAACTTTCTTGAAAAGGTTGGCGCATTCTGTGGCTTCATTGTTCCGAAGAATGTAGCCTGTCTGTAAGTGTCCCTGTACCATCATGCCTTGCAGCAGCCTGCCTTTGGCTAAAGTTTACAATTGCTTTTAAAAATACAGCTAACATACATTTTAAAATCAGAAAATTCATGTTTAAATCAGAATTACTTGTTTAAATCTCTTACTGTGTTCACATGTGTGTAGACTGTTCCTCGTTAGCTTCTCAGTCTGATTTAGTCATTTAACTCAATGCTGGTAGTTCTGTTAGTGTCTGAAATGCCTCATGGTTTAAAATTTCTCAAATCTATTAGGAATTTTCTCCAACAGTTTGTCATTGTGGAGCTCGGAGTACAGCACTTGTTTCAGGAGTCTTGTGTGGGGCTTGTGTACAATGTGGCCCGCCCATCGCAGCTGGTCGAGTGTGACCAGTGCCTCGATACTGGGGATATTGGCCTGGGAGAGGACACTCACGGTGGTAAGCCTATCCTGCCAGTGGATTTGCAGGATTTTGTGGAGGCAACGTTGGTGACATCTCTCCAGGGATTTGAGGTGTGTGCTGTACATTGTCCATGTTTCTGATGGATACAGGAGGGCAGGGACCACGGCTCCTCTGTAGACCATGAGCTTGGTGCTGGATTTGAGGTCTCGGGCTTTGAACTCTGTTCCTGCACTGGCCCATTGGAGTTGATGCTGGATTTCATTGTCAATGCCTGCCCGTGCTGACAGGGGGCTCCCGAGGTGTGAGGAATGATCCACGTTATCCAGGGGCTCACTGTGGATCTTGATGGTCGGGAGGGGGAGCAGGAGTGGGATGGGAGAGAACCTTTGTTTCCCGGATGTTTAATCTGAGTCCCATTCTCTCATATGCCTCAGTGAATGTGTCAACAATAGTTTGTAGATAAGCTTAAGCTTATTTATTGGTGTCACAAGTGGGCTTACATTAACGCTGCAATGAAGTTACTGTGAAAATGCCCTAGATCAACCTCTGAGTGTGCGCACAGACACACTCAGGTTGTGAATGAAGCCCAATCCATCACGCAAACCAGCCTCCTATCCATTGACACTGTCGACACTTCCCACTGCCTTGGAAAAGCAGCCAGCATTATGAAGGACTTCTCACATCCTGGACATAATCTCTTCCATCTTCTTCCTTTGGGAAAAAGATGCAAAAGTCTGAGGTCACGTACCAACCGACTCAAGAACAGCTTCGTCCCTGCGGCCATCAGATTTTTGAACAGACCTACCTCGCATTAAGTTGACCTTTCTCTACACCCTAGCTATGACTGTAACATTCTGCACCCTCTCCTTTCCTTCCCTATGTATGCTATGCTCTGTCTGTATAGCGCGCATGAAACAATACTTTTCACTGTATACCAATACATGTGACAATTATAAATTAAATCAAATAGGTATTTTTTTTATTCATTTGTGGGACATGGGTGTCGCTGACTGGCCAGCATTTATTGTCCATCCCTAGTTGCCTGAGGATATTTGAGAGTTAACCACATTGCAGTGGCTCTGGAGTCACATGTAGGCCAGACCAGGTAAGGATGGCACATTTCCTTCCCGAAAGGACATTAGTGAACTGGATGGGATTTTCCAACAATTGACAATGGTTTCATGGTCACCAGTAGATTCTTAATTCCAGATTCTTTTTATTGAATTCAAATTCCACCATCGGCCGTGGCCAGATTCGAATCGAGGTCCCCAGCACATTAGCTGATTTCTGGATTAATAGTCCAGCGATAATACCACCAAGCCATCACCTCCCCCCACCCCTAGGGTCGGCGTCCTGCAGCCCCATGACTGAGGCTGGGCTGGTCTTGGTTCTGGCCTGGAGGGGTCGGACATTGTTAGTTTCCCACTGGTCCAGTAGGCCAGCTGGACTCCAGCGGGGAGCTTCATGGCGCTGGGGTGGAGTGTTGCTGCAGGAAAGGTGGGGATGAATGTTGGTGCGATGACGCAGCCCTGCTTGACCCCAGTTTGCACTCGTACTGGTCGCCTCACCATAGGAAGGATGTGATTGCACTGGAGGGGGTGCAGAGGAGATTCACCAGGATGTTGCCTGGGATGGAGCAGTCGAGCTATAAAGAGAGATTAGATAGACTTGGATTGTCTTCTTGAGAGCAGAGAAGGCTGAGGGGGGATATGATTGAGGTGTATAAGATTGTGAGGGGTATGGACAGGGTGGATAGGAAGCAGCTGTTCCCCTTAGTTGAAGGGTCAATAACGAGGGGGCATCATTTTAAGGTGAGGGGCAGGAGGTTTTGGGGGATTTGAGGAAAAATGTTTTCACCCAGAGGGTGGTGGGAGTCTGGAATTCACTGTCTGGGAGGGTAGTGGAGGCGGGAAACCTCACAACCTTTAAAAAGCACATGGATGAGCACTTGAATGTTTTGACAGTTCAAACTCCATCGGCCAAGTGCTGGAAAATGGATTAGTGCAAATTTAGTATAGTTTTGTCTGCAGACTCGATGGGCTGAAAGGCCTCTTCTGTACGGTATGACTCTGACTTGTGAACTCGCTGGTGTTTCTGCAGTCGGGATGACTGAGTGAATCCCTTCCCACACACCGTGCAGGTGAACGGCCTCTCCCCAGTGTGAACTCGCTGGTGTGTCCGCAGGCCTGATGGCACACTGAATCCTTTCCCACACACAGAGCAGGAGAACGGCCTCTCCCCAGTGTGAACTTGCTGGTGTCGCCACAGGCTTGATGATACACTGAATCCTTTCCCACACACAGAGCAGATGAATGGTCTCTCCCCAGTGTGAACTCGCTGGTGGTTCTGCAAATGAAATAATTGAGTGAATCCCTTCCCACACACAGAGCAGATGAATGGTCTCTCCCCAGTGTGAACTCGCTGGTGTCTCCGCAGGGTGGATAACTGAGTGAATCCTTTCCCACACTCAGAGCAGGTGAACGGCCTCTCCCCAGTGTGACTGCGTCGATGAATCTCCAGCTGAGATGGGAAACTGAAGTGGGCAAGTGCGAGGTCGTACACTTTGGAAAAAAGAATAGAGGCATGGACTATTTTCTAAACGGTGACAAAATTCATAATGCTAAAGTGCAAAGGGACTTGGGAGTCCTCGTCCAGGATTCTCTAAAGGTAAACTTGCAGGTTGAGTCCGTAATTAAGAAAGCAAATGTAATGTTGTCATTTATCTCAAGAGGCTTGGAATACAAAAGCAGGGATGTACTTCTGAGGCTTTATAAAGCACTGGTTAGGCCCCATTTGGAGTACTGTGAGCAATTTTGGGCCCCACACCTCAGGAAGGACATACTGGCACTGGAGCGGGTCCAGCGGAGATTCACACGGATGATCCCAGGAATGGTAGGCCTGACATACGATGAACGTCTGAGGATCGTGGGATTATATTCATTGGAGTTTAGGAGGTTGAGGGGAGATCTGATAGAAACTTACAAGATAATGAACGGCTTAGATAGGATGGACGTAGGGAAGTTGTTTCCATTAACAGGGGAGACTAGGACGCAGGGGCACAGCCTTAGAATAAAAGGGAGTCACTTTAGAACAGAGATGAGGAGAAATTTCTTCAGCCAGAGAGTGGTGGGTCTGTGGAATTCATTGCCACAGAGGGCTGTGGAGGCCGAGACGTTGAGCGTCTTCAAGACAGAAATTGATAAATTCTTGATTTCTCGAGGAATTAAGGGCTATGGGGAGAGAGCGGGTAAATGGAGTTGAAATCAACCATGATTGAATGGTGGAGTGGACTCGATGGGCCGAATGGCCTTACTTCCGCTCCTATGTCTTATGGTCTTATGGTCTTAAATGTCAGAGGTAATAGTGGATGCGTTAGTGATTATTTATCAAAACTCGTTGCATTCTGGGGTAGTGCCGGTTGATTGGAAAACGGCTAATGTTACGCCGCTGTTTAAAAAAGGAAGGAGACAAAAGGCGGGTAACTATAGGCCGGTCAGCTTAACGTCTGTAGTAGGGAAAATGCTGGAATCCATTATTAAAGAGGAGATAGCAGGGCATCTGGATAGAAATGGTTCGATCAATCAGACGCAGCATGGATTCATGAGGGGAAAGTCGTGCTTGACGAACATGTTGGATTTTTATGAAGATGTGACTAGGGCGGTTGATGGAGGAGAACCGGTGGATGCGGTGTTTTTGGATTTCCAAAAGGCGTTTGATAAGGTGCCCCATAAAAGGCTGCTGAAGAAGATTAGGGCACACGGAGTTGGGGGTAGTGTGTTAAAGTGGATTGGGGACTGGCTATCCGACAGGAAGCAAAGAGTCGGAATAAATGGGTGTTTTTCCGGTTGGAGGAAGGTAACTAGTGGCGTGCCGCAGGGATCGGTACTCGGGCCGCAACTGTTTACCATTTATATAGATGATCTGGAGGAGGGGACGGAGTGTAGGGTAACGAAGTTTGCAGACGACACAAAGATAAGTGGAAAAGTGAATCGTGTGGAGGACGGAGAAGATCTGCAGAGAGATTTGGACAGGCTGAGTGAGTGGGCGAGGATATGGCAAATGGAGTATAACGTTGACAAATGCGAGGTTATACACTTGAGGAAATAATAACAAATGGGATTACTATCTCAATGGAAACAAATTAAAACATGCTACCGTGCAAAGGGACCTGGGGGTCCTTGTGCATGAGACGCAAAAGCCCAGTCTGCAGGTACAACAGGTGATCAAGAAGGCAAATGGGATGTTGGCCTATATTGCGAAGGGGATAGAATATAAAAGCAGGGATGTCTTGATGCACCTGTACAGGGCATTGGTGAGGCCGCAGCTGGAATACTGTGTGCAGTATTGGTCCCCTTATATGAGGGGTATGGACAGAGGTGACACTGGGCTCCTCCCAGTGTCACCTCTTGCCCACTCCGGCCCATGCTCGTTGGCGGGACAGCAGGGGGTCTGTCGAGGGGGCGGGGCGACCTGTGCGCATGTGCGGGACGGGAATGCTCCCAGAGGTCAGCGCGCGGGACGCCGCCGCATTGATGCCGTCTCCCCTGGCAACGCAAGATGGTCGCCGCCGCCGTCTCCCTTGGCAACGGAATATGGCCGCTGGCCGTCTCCCTTGGCAACGCAAAATGGCCGCCGGCGGTGGGTGTCATTGCGGCGCACGCGCAGTGAGGTCTGTCTGCAGCCATTGTCCAGGTTGCCCCCAGTGGATGGGGTTGGGATTGTGCAGCAGATGGAGCAACAATCCCAGTTTCAATAGGGGGACAGAAGCTGCAATGCTGCCCCCTGTTGGTCACTTCTCCCAGTCTCAGCATTGCAGAGTGTTTAAACAAGAGTGCATTGTCACAGCAGCACCTTGACCTTCAGTTTCAGTTTATTTATTAGTGTCAGAAGTAGGGTTACATTAACACTACAATGAAGTAACTGTGAGAATCCCCTAGTCGCCCACACTCCGGCGCCTGTTCAGGTTACACTGAGGGAGAATTTAGCACGGCCAATGCACCCTAACCAGCACATCTTTCAGACTGTGGGAGGAAACCGGAGCACCCGGAGGAAACCCACGCAGACACGGGGAGGGGACAGCCCGGGGGAAAGCTCCATTCCAACTGTCCCTGGAGTGTCAGATTAACCTGGGTCACTCACGCACCCCCCGGCTAAGACTCACCTCCCTCAGACAGTGAGACCCTCCTGTATCACTCACCTTACTGTAGTCAGATACCCTCAGACTCAGCACTGGGCCCTGGGCGTGTTCTTTAAATGCTGCGACCTATCGTGGAGGAAAGAATTGGGAGGATTTTGATTTGATTTGATTTATTATTGTCGCATGTATTGGGATACAGTGAAAAGTATTGTTTCTTGTATGCTGTACAGACAAAACATACCGTTCATAGAGTACATTGGGGAGAAGTAAAAGAGAGGGTGCAGAATGTAGTGTTGCAGTCATAGGTAGGGTGTAGAGAGACATTCCCAAAGCAGCCACAGAAAAGTGACTGGTTATTTTAAACATTGAACCTGAACTATTTGAGCTGATGATTCACTCACATTGTACAGAAATGTTGATCCTGTTTTGATGAGAGTGATCAGATTAACATTGTAACATGAAGACAGCCTCCGTACTGAGATTAACCACATTTACAACAATTCCGCAATATCAGATCCATTGCTGTGTGTATTGTGTGAATTCAGCTGTGAAATATCTGGACATTTGGAGCTTCCACTGTTTCTGTCATTTCATCATTTATTAAAGTACGTTGTTCTATCCCTTTTAAATCTAAGTTGTGTCAGTTTACATTTCCCTGCACTGAAACCTCTCCACCAGTTTTGTCCATGTACAAAATATGAATAACTCTTTGCAATGTGATGTTTCCAGCTGCGCTGCTTACAATGCTGTCTAATGTTTTGTGTCATCGGCAAACCAGGATGTGTAGCATTCAGTCACATTAAATGGTCAATAAATATGTCAATACTGTGTATATCTTTCTGTGTGTGTGTGTGTGTGTGTGTGTGTGTGTGTGTGTGTGTGTGTGTGAGCATGCATGTGTGTCAATGTATTTGAATCTCAAATATGTGCAGTTGGAGGCCATTTGACCCATCGAGCCTGCTCCCCCACTCAAACAGATCATGACAAACACACACAAACACACACACACACTCATAGACACACACACACAGACGCACTCACAGAGATACAGACACACACACACACTCATAGACACACACACATAGACAAAGAGAGAGACACACAGACACACACGCAGAGAGACACAAACACACACTCACAGACACACATGCACAAAGACCCAGAGAGAGACACACACACAGACACACACTCACTCAGACACACGCAGAGAAACACAATCACACACACAGAAACACACATTGAAATAGACACTTACACACACTTAGAAACTGTCTCTCTCTCTCACACACACACACACAGAAATACAAAAACATAAGCGCACCGACACTCTTATTCCTATTTCTGTTTTACTCCTCAATCCCCCAACTAAAAAGTACTGGGATCTGAACTTGAAATGCTGGAACTGATCATGGAGGAACGAGTGGGGCCGAATAGACACTGAGAAGTTAACTTGTGTATGAATCATAGAATGGGGACAGCACAGGAGGCCATTCAGCCCGTCAAGCCTGGATCGACACACTGCAAGAGCAGTTTCACTATTCCCAATCAAAGAACAAAGAACAATACAGCACAGGAACAGGCCCTTCGGCCCTCCAAGCCCGCGCCGCTCCCCGGTCCAGGATTGAATCCTGAATCCAGGATCCCCGCCCAATTTTCCAGCCTATCTACATCCTAATATCCTATCCACCGAGCTGTCCCTCACAGCTACGATGCTTTGTTCATCACAACCTATTAACTCACCCCCACCCCCCCATTCCAGACCATGTGATCTCCAGGGAGAGGCGAAAACCCAGAGTGAAAAACCCCAGGGCCAATATGGGGAAAAAAAATCTGGGAAATTCCTCTCCGACCCCCTGAGGCGATCGAAACGAGTCCAGGAGATCACACTGGCCCTGATCAGAAACTGCTTCCCAACCCTAGTCATTTCCACTTCTGCTTTACGAACACCATCTGAATTCCCTGCCCCCGAGACAGGTTCCCAACTATCCGCAGTCTCGCTCTGTACTGGCACCAGCAAGATGATCATAGAATGAAGCCTTGAAACGAGAAACAAAGAACAATTAGCCCGCGCTGCTCCCTGGTCCAAACTAGACCACTCTTTTGTATCCCTCCATTCCCACTCCGTTCATATAGCTGTCTAGATAAGTCTTAAACGTTCCCAGTGTGTCCGCCTCCACCACCTTGTCCGGCAACACATTCCAGGCCCCCACCACCCTCTGTGTAAAATATGTCCTTCTGATATCAGTGTTAAACCTTCCCCCCTTCACCTTGAACCTATGACCCCTCGTGAACGTCACCACCGACCCGGGGAAAAGCTTCCCACCGTTCACCCTATCTATGCCTTTCATAATTTTATACACCTCTATTAAGTCTCCCCTCATCCTCCGTCTTTCCAAGGAGAACAACCCCAGTTTCCCCAATCTCTCCTCATAACCAAGCCCCTCCATACCAGGCAACATCCTGGTAAACCTCCTCTGTACTCTCTCCAAAGCCTCCACGTCCTTCTGGGAGTGTGGCGACCAGAACTGGACGCAGTATTCCAAATCCTCCACCCTCTCCCCGTAACGCTGTCAATATTTTCCCTTCAGCTTCCCATTCAATTTCCTCTTGATGGAATCTTCTCCCACCTCTGACTCAGACAGAACATGATGTGGAGATGCCGGCGTTGGACTGGGGTAAACACAGTAAGAGGTTTAACAACACCAGCTTAAAGTCCAACAGCTTTATTTGGGAGCAAAAGCCACACAAGCTTTCGGAGCTTCAAGCCCCTTCTTCAGGTGAGTGGGAATTCTGTTCACAAACAGGGCATATAAAGACAGGGCAAACAGGGCATATAAAGAGGTTTGAAGACTGAGTGAATCTCTTCCCACACACACAGCAAGTGAACGGCCTCTCTCCGGTGTGGATTCGCCGATGTTTCAGCAGATGGGATGAGGTAATGAATCCCTTCCCACACTGGGAGCAGGTGAATGGCCTCTCCTCAGTGTGAGTTCTCTGGTGTATATGTAAGCTGTTTGACTGAGTGAATCCCTTCCCACACTGGGAGCAGGTGAATGGTCTCTCCCTGCTGTGACTGCCCCGATGAATCTCCAGCTGGGGTGGGTAATCAAATCCCTTCCCACAGTCCCCACATTTCCACAGCTTCTCCCTGTTGTGACTGCAATTATGTTCCGAAAGCCTGGATGATTGGTTGAAGTCCTGTCCACACACAGAACACGTGTACAGGTTCTCTCCCCTAAAAATGGTGCTTTTTCCTTCCATGTTCAAAACACAATGATATTCAGGTTACAATAAATTGGCTAACTCCAGCAGGTTTCGATATCATATTTGGTTTCAGTTTCCCAACTGCAAATCCTCCTCTTCTAAAACCCTGGGAAATTGAGTTCGAACAGAAAAAAGGAAGTGAGAGAGAACCCACAAAAACACAAAGGCAGATTGTGAAATTGAGCTGAATGAATCTGATCATTTGTGGGGCCGGCGCGAGGAAAAAGTGACCATGAAAACTACTGGATTGTCACAATAATCTGACAGGTTCGGTAATGTCCTTCAGGAAACAGAACCTGCCACCGGCCTGCACCTTCACAAGACTCTGGACACAATGGGTAAAGAGAGATAGAGAGTGAGAGATGGATTCATATATATACATGATGAGAGAGAGAGAGAGAGAGATTGCCCCAATACAAACATCACTCCCCAACCTCTCTATCCCCCTCCCCAGCAACTATCTGAAGCTAAATTAATGTCACAACATTACTGCCATCTTTTACCCAAAACGTAGCTTCAGACCCTGTCCCTCTATATTTAACCACCCCGTCTCTGACATCTCCTCCAGTCACACAACCCTGTGAGATGTCTGCACCGCTCTAATTGTGGCATCGTGAGCGTTCCACATGCAACATGACTTGCATCGATAAACTCTCATCTCCAACATTTCAATTGAAGTTTCAAAGCTCAATGTCTTTGAAGCCGAATGGTCCAGATTGCCATGGCCTTCAATGTGAAGAAGTTGTTTGTGATGTGACTACAGAGGTTGTCTAGGAAACAATGACTGAACACAGGGGGTGAATGTGAGAAGCTGAAGTTTCCACTTGAAGACATTCCCAGTGTCTCTGAGCAGCTGAACTGGGGAAGCCTTTGGGCAGAGACTGTGCTGCTGCTATTGCCCTTCCTGGCCACCAGGTGTCGCTGTAACGCTCCCGGGGGCTGCTCCTCCCAGTGCCACCTCTTGTCCACTCCGGCCCATGCTCGTTGGCGGGACAACAAGGGGTTCTGTCGAGGGGGCGGGGCTGCCTGTGCGCATGTGCAGGACGGGAATGCTCCCAGAGGTCAGCGCGCGGGACGCCGCCGCATTGATGCCGTCTCCCCTGGCAACGCAAGATGGTCGCCGCCGCCGTCTCCCTTGGCAACGGAATATGGCCGCTGGCCGTCTCCCTTGGCAACGGAAAATGGCCGCTGGCGGTGGGTGTCATTGCTGCGCGTGCGCAGTGAGGTCTGTCTGCAGCCATTGTCCAGGTTGCCCCCAGTGGATGGGGTTGGGATTGTGCAGCAGATGGAGCAACAATCCCAGTTTCAATAGGGGGACAGAAGCTGCAATGCTGCCCCCTGTTGGTCACTTCTCCCAGTCTCAGCATTGCAGAGTGTTTAAACAAGAGTGCATTGTCACAGCAGCACCTTCACCTTCAGTTTCAGTTTATTTATTAGTGTCAGAAGTAGGCTTACATTAACACTACAATGAAGTAACTGTGAGAATCCCCTAGTCGCCCACACTCCGGCGCCTGTTCGGCTTACACTGAGGGAGAATTTACCACGGCCAATGCACCCTAACCAGCACATCTTTCAGACTGTGGGAGGAAACCGGAGCACCCGGAGGAAACCCACGCAGACACGGGGAGGGGACAGCCCGGGGGAAAGCTCCATTCCAACTGTCCCTGGAGTGTCAGATTAACCTGGGTCACTCACGCACCCCCCGGCTAAGACTCACCTCCCTCAGACAGTGAGACCCTCCTGTATCACTCACCTTACTGTAGTCAGATACCCTCAGACTCAGCACTGGGCCCTGGGCGTGTTCTTTAAATGCTGCGACCTATCGTGGAGGAAAGAATTGGGAGGATTTTGATTTGATTTGATTTATTACTGTCGCGTGTATTGGGATACAGTGAAAAGTATTGTTTCTTGTATGCTGTACAGACAAAACATACCGTTCATAGAGTACATCGGGGAGAAGTAAAAGAGAGGGTGCAGAATGTAGTGTTGCAGTCATAGGTAGGGTGTAGAGAGAGATAAATCTAATATGTAGCAGGTCCATTCAAAAGTCTGAGGGCAGCAGGAAAGTTCTTGAGTCGGTTGGTACGTGATCTCAGACTTTGTATCTTTTTCCTGACGGAAGAAGGTGGAAGAGAGAATGTGTGCATGAGGTCCTTAATTATGCTGGCTGCTTTTCAAAGGCCGCGGGAAGTGTAGACAGAGTCAATGAATGGGAGGCTAGTCTGCGTGATGGACGGGGCTACATTCACGACCTTTTGTCATTTCTTGCAGTCTTGGACAGAGCAGAAACCATACCAAGCCGTGATACAGAAAGGATGCTTCCTATGGTGCATCTGTAGAAGTTGGTGAGAGTCGTAGCTGACATGCCAAATTTCCTTAGCCTCCTGAGAAAGTAGACGTGTTGGTGGGCTTTCTCAATTATAGTGTCGGCATGGGGGGACCAGGACAAGTTGTTGGTGATCTGGACACCTAGAAACTTGAAGTTGAGACCCAAATGACAAGTTGTCATAGTGTCGTAGATGTTTACAGCATGGAAACAGGCCCTTTGGCCCAACTTGTCATGCTGCCCTTTTTCTTTTAACCCCTAAGCTGGTCCCAATTCCCCACATTTGGCCCATATCCCTCTACATCTATCTTACCCATGTAACAGTCTAAATGCTTTTTAAAAGATAAAATTGTGTCCATCTCTACTACTCCCTCTGGCAGCTTGTTCCAGACGCTCATCACTCTCTGTGTGAAAAGATGGCCCCTCTGCACACTTTTGTATCTCTCCCCTCTCACCTTAAACCCATGCCCTCGAGTTTTAGACTCCCCTACCTTTGGGAAAAGATTTTGACTATCTATTGTGTGTCAACCATAGAATAGCCACAGAATGAAGGAGGCCATTCAGCCCATTCAGCTGGTGTCGACTCTCTGCTAGAGCAATCGAGCCAGTCCCACTGCTCCACTTTGTCCCTGGAGCCCTGCAAATCTTTTCCCATCAGCTTCCCATCCCAATTCCTCCGGAAAGACAGCGAGGAGCAGAGAGGAAAGAGGGACTTGGGGAGTGGAAAGTTTCATCTGATGTTCTTGTTGGCAGATGCTCTGTGGCGGATAAAGCTGGCAGCCACCTCCAGAAAGCAGCACAGAGTGCATGGAAGGGGCAGAATGTGAGTCAGATGAGACACGAGAGAGAGAGAGAGGGGTGAAAGCTTTCTGTTTGTCAGCAAAAAGCACAATGGTGGCCCTGTGTCCTTCAGGGAGCGGCCCAGGCCTCGCTTAAAGCCTGCCCTGTCCTCACACTCACTGGGAGACGGCCATTTCTAACATGTTGTCCATGTTTCTGAGCTGACACTGAGACAAACACAACAACAGCAATCACTGTCTGGACAAGTCCTCACGGAGAATGAAATGTCCAAAGCCACTTCAAAGGAAGATTGCGCGGCAGGATTTGTCCCCGAGCTGTGGAGGGAGAGATTTGGATGGATGACCAGAAGCTGGGTCAGTGAGGTTGTGTTTTAGCAATGGAGGTCTAGAGAACAGAAAAGGCCCTTCGGCCCATTGCATCTGTGCTGGTCAAAGACAAATCACCCAACTTGGCTCACGGCCTGGTAAGCCTTGGCATTGCAAATGCATAGCTAAGCACTTCTTAAACGTTCTGAGGGTCTCTGCCTCCACCACCCTTTCAGGCAGAGAGTTCCAGACTCCCACCACTCTCTGGGTGAAAAAGGTTTTCCTCACATCCCCTGTAAACCTCCTGCCACTTACCCTAAATCTATACCCCCTGGTCATTGACCCCACCACCAAGGGGAAGCTTTCTTCCCGTCTACTCTATCGATGTCCCTCATAATCTTATCCATCTCCATCATGTTCCCCCTCAGCCTCCTCTGCTCCACGGAAAACAACCCCAGGGTGGAATCTTATCACCGTTCAGGCCGGCAGGATTTTCCCATCCCACTGCAGTGAAAGGAGATTTGGCTGGTCACCAAATTCTCCGACCTCGCTGAGCGAGAGTGTGGCGTCAACAGGTGGTAAGATCACACCCTCAGTCTATAAAATCTCTCTTCAGTTCGAGTGGCGGCACGGTAGCACAGTGGTTAGCACTGCTGCCTCACAGCGCCAGGGACCCAGGTTGAATTCCGGCCTCGGTTTACTGTCTGTGTGGAGTTTGCACATTCTCCCCGTGTCTGCGTGGGTTTCCTCCGGGTGCATTGTCCATGCAAAATTGCCCTTAGGGTCCCACGATGTATAGGTTAGGGGGATTAGCGGGAACATACGTGGGGTTACGGGGTAAGCCTGGGTAAGAGTCCGTGCAGATTTGATGGGTCGAATGGCCTCATTCTGGACTGTAGGGGTTCTATGATTCTATGCACTAAAACTCTCCAGGCCAGGCAACATCCTGGTGAATCTCCTCTGCACCTTTTCCAGTGCTATCACATCCCTCCTATCCTGTGCATTCCACAACTGCACAATGTTTCAATGAGGGGCGGCACAGTGGTTAACACTGCTGCCTCACAGCGCCAGGGACCCGGGTTTGATTCCTGGCTTGGGTCACTGTCTGTGTGGAGTTTGTACATTCTCCCCGTGTCTGCATGGGTTTCCACCGGGTGCTGCGGTTTCCTCTCACAGTTCGAAAGACGCGCTGGTTAGGTGTATCAGCCATGCTAAATTCTCCCCAAGTTGCCCAAACAGGCGCCAGAGCATGGTGACGACGGATTTTCCACAGTAACTTCATTGCAGTGTTAATGTAACCCTACTTGTGACACTAATAAACAAACTTTTAAACCTGATACTCGATTCCCCCATGTTGGCCTTGTTCTGTGATAATAAATGCGGATGTTTAGATTATTCAATAGTTCTTTAAGGACAGCAGACACAGGGAAAAAAAACATGTGACTCTGTACACAACAGATATATTTCAAGGGGATATTGCAGCCAGCTGTATCTGAGTGGCAGTAATCTTCCCTCAGAATCAGACAGATTGTGGGTTCAGCTCAGAGCCTCAAATACTAGGCCCTTAGCATCGATCAGAGACTCCGCGCACAGCATGATGGGAGAGCGGACAAAGGAAACTGGTGTTGAATTTGTGAGCCTTGTTTTGTGGAAAGCTTTAGTGTTTGGTCAGAATGTTAATTTTTGAGTGGACCTACCATACATTAAGCTGATCTTTCTCTATACCCTATCGGAAACTGCAACACTGTATTCTGCACCCTCTCCTCTCCTTCTCCCGAATGAACTCTATGAACGGTATGTTTTGTCTGTGTAGCGTGCAAGAAACAATACTTTTCACCGTGGCCCAATACATGGGATAGGGCGACATGGTGGACAGTGTTTAGCACTGCTGCCTCACAGCACCAGGAACCCGGGTTCAATTCTCGGTTGGGAGTTGAGTTTGCACATTCTCCCTGTGTCTGCGTGGGTTTCCTCCGGGTGCCCCGGTTTCCTTCCACAGTCCAAAGATGTGCAGATTAGGTGGAATCCGAGACGCTACAGAAGCAGGGTAAAGATTTGAAAATGAAGTGTTTCTTACCCACTTTTAAAAGACAATCCACATTCACACCAGTCACATTTCACACACTCTGCTCAGTCCTGTGTTGGGGGGTGTTTAGTGTGGGATCAGTGTTTGCTTTTCTCAAACCGCAGTGATATTCCCAACAAGGGCAAGAGGTTTCAGTGTTTAAACATGTAAACATTACAAAACGAAACCAGACAGAAAGTGATGAGGCCTCACACCTTCAATGGAGTCATCTTCGCTCAGAGTCAGAGAGATTGTGGGTTCAGGTCAGAGCCTGAAATACTAGGCCCTTAGCATCGAGACACACAGAGACAGAGAAACACAGAGACAGAGACAGATACAGAGAAATGCAGAGACAGAGAGACACACACAGATACATAGAGAGATATACACACAGAGGCAGAGAGAGAGACACAGATCCAGAGAAGTACAGAGACAGAGAGACACACAGATACACAGAGAGATAGATACAGAGAGAAATACAGAGACAGAGAGACACACACACAGATACACAGAGAGATAGAGACACAGAGAAACAAAGAGACAGAGAGAGATACAAATACAGAGACAGAGTGAAATATACAAATATACAGAGAGATATATACAGAGAGACAGAGAGAGACACAGATACAGAGACAGACTGAAATATACAAATATACAGAGAGATATATACAGAGAGACAGAGAGAGACACAGATACACAGAGAGATAGAGACACAGAGACACACAGATACACAGAGAGATAGAAACAGAGAGACGCACAGATACACAGAGAGATAGAGATACACAGAGAGATAGAGACACAGAGAGACGCACAGAGACACACAGATACACAGAGAGATAGAAACAGAGAGACACACAGATACACAGAGAGATAGAAACAGAGAGACGCACAGATACACAGAGAGATAGAGATACACAGAGAGATAGAGACACAGAGAGACGCACAGAGACACAGAGAGACACACAGATACACAGGGATAGAGACACAGAGAGACACACAGATACACAGAGAGATAGAGACACAGAGAGACACACAGATACACAGAGAGATAGAGACAGAGAGACACACAGATACACAGAGAGATAGAGACACAGAGAGACGCACAGATACACAGAGAGATAGAGACAGAGAGACGCACAGATACACAGAGAGATAGAGACACAGAGAGACACACAGAGAGACACACAGATACACAGAGAGATAGAGACACAGAGAGACACACAGATACACAGAGAGATAGAGACAGAGAGACACACACATAAACACACGAACAGAGAAATACAGAAAGAGAGTTTGGCAAAGTCAGATTTAATTTTCCATTCAATATTTATTTTAAAATTCAGAGAATATTTTACAGGAAAATTGATTTTAAAGTTAACAAAAGTGAATCTGACCTTTGAGCTTCACAATGAGATCTGAACCCCCCCCCCCCCCCCGCTCTGAGCTGCCCAATATCTGTACAGCTGTACCAGACACCAGAAAGAGAAAACCAGAGCTCAACATCACGGGAAATGAACAATTGTGAATAAGGAACGAGAAAAGTTATTAATTTATACCTGAGATTTAAACTACAGGAAAACTATTAACTACAATTACATTACAACAAAAGTTACCTTCTACATTTCACACTGAAAACTGAACTACCGCCCACAATTGTCTCAGTGACAGATTCAGAATGATAAACTGAGAGAATTTCACTGTTGGAGTCACCGACAGCAGATATTGTATTTGTGTCAATCAGAAAGCTTAATAATCAGCTGAGGGAAATCTACAACGTCCAAAATTCAACCCATCACTTGATCTGTAAAAGAAAGATACAATAATGAAGCAGATGTTTATGATGCGGGACATTAATGTTAGAGTTTTTAATCAATGAATCATTTAGAGATTTTTCAAATCCCTTCTGTCAGTTTGACAATCCACTCTGACACCAGTCACATTTCACACTCTCTGCTCAGTCCTGTGTTGGGGGGGTGTTTAGTGTGGGATCAGTGTTTGCTTTTCTCAAACCGCAGTGATATTCCCAACAAGGGCAAGAGGTTTCAGTGTTTAAAAATGTAAAGATTTCAGAACAAAACCATACAGAGAGTGATGAGGCCTCACACCTTCAATGTAGTGATTCCCCCAATCTTTCCTTTTGTATATTGCTTCCTTCCTCTGTCTGAAGTATTGGAGACGTCGACATCACTGAAACAATACAATCTCTCGGGACAATCACTGTAAACAGCTTCTGGAAACAAAGTTAACACTTTAATCACCCAAAAAGCTGAATGTCCATTCAAACACCTCCCTCCCCATATCCTTGTAAATGCAAAGATAACTCCCATTTCCCCAAAGCAGGAAGATGTGAAATGGAAACATCTTCAGCTTTTTACACACTGCACTTTTCCACGGACCAAAATGTTTCAAAACATTTGCTGAAGTTTTGTTTTAAACTCTTTATCAATGTCCTTCCAGGTTTAGTGTGAAGGTTTGTGTTCCACACTGAGCCCCTCTCAGTCTCCACACGGAGCTTGTGTGTGTGCTGATGCTCCTGTCATTTTGGATGGATACTGTGTGAAGCTGCATTCTCTCCCAGTGAGTTTCTGATCTACTTCACTCTCTCTGCGGCTGGAGCAATGTCCAGCAGGCAGCAGAGGATGGCAGTGTATCACTGTCAGCACAATATAGACAAACAGCCTTTAGCAAGAGAGGCTTTGACCCTTTTTCAAACCAAATCCCCAATTTGATGTTTCCAGCTGCGCTGTTTACAATGCTGCTGAATATTGTGTGTCTTTGGTAAACTGGGATGTGTAGCATTCAGTCACATTAAATGGTGAATAAATACGTCAACACTGTGTATATCTTTCTGTGTGTGTGTGTCAGCGTGCATGTGTGTCAATGTATTTAAATCTCAAAGGAAAATAGGAGCAGGTGTAGGCCATTTGGCCCATCGATCCTGCGCCAGCATTCAAACAGATCATGGTGCACGTACGCACACAAAACACGCACACACCAACACACACAAAACACGCACACACACAAAACATGCACACATAAAACACGCACACACACAAAACACGCACACACAAACACACATAAAACACACACAAATCACACACACAAACACAATAAACACACACACAAACCAAACACACAGTTAGCACTGCTGCCTCACAGTGCCAGGGACTCGGGTTCGGTTCCCACCTTGGGTCACTGTCTGTGCGGAGTTTGCACATTCTCCCCGTGTCTGCGTGGGTTTCCTCCGGATGCTCCGGTTTCCTCCCACAGTCTGAAAGACGTTCTGGTTCGGGTGCATTGGCCGTGCTAAATTGTCCCTCCGCGTCAGGGAGACTAGCTTGGGTAAATGCATGGGGTAATGGGGATAGGGCCTGAGTGGGATTGTGGTCGGTACAGACTCAATGGGCCAAATGGCCTCCTTCTGCACTGTAGGAGTCTAGGATTCTATGAAAACACACAGAAACAGATATGCTCACCCAGTAACACTCAGACGCACACAGTAATAAACACACACGGAAACATGTCCACGCACACACACAAACACGCATGCACACACACATGCATGCACACAGACACACACAAACAGACACACACACACAAACACACACAGACACACACACACCCAAACATACACACACACACATGCATGCACACAGACACACACACACACACAAACATACACACACACACACATGCATGCACACAGACACACACACACAGACACACACAAACACACACACACACACAGATTCCTATTTTATTTCACACAATCGATTTGCCTCTTGAACATGCTGAATGATTGGGCTTCCACATCCCCCTGGAATAGAACATTCCAAAGATTCACCACCCTCTGAGTGAAGAAATTCCTCCTCATCTCAGTCTTCAATGGTCTGCCCCTGATTCTGAGATTGTGTCCCCTGGTTCTAGTCTCACCAGCCAGGGGAAACATCCAATCTACATCCACCCTGTCACACCCTGTAAGAATTTTAAGTCTGTTTCAATGGGATCGCCTCTCATTCTTCAAGGGTTCAAGGCCGACTTCCGGACTTGATGGCCATGGAAGGTGTGCTCATAACGGGGCCAAACAGCTGGATTATCAAACAGTAAATCCTGCCGGATCATGTATCAGTAAACTCTTCCCGAAACCTCTCTCAGTTATTACAATCTGGGCCTGGTATCAGTAATCTCTGCCCTAAACCTCTCTCAGTTATTACAATCTGGGCCTTGTATCAGTAAACTCTGCCCGAAACCTCTCTCAGTTATTACAATCTGGGCCTTGTATCAGTAAACTCTGCCCAAAACCTCTCTGTTATTATAATCTGGGCCTTGTATCAGTAATCTCTGCCCTTCAGCTGATTGGAGAATATCATTGTGAATATTACTGAGTTTGGGATGTAATATTTTCCTGCTGTTGCCAATATGACTATTTTTAACATAGTTTCTGGGATCCTCCAGTCTCCCCTCAGCAGCTTTCTGGGCAGTGAGAGGTGACACACCGTTCACTAGCAGAGGGAGTTTTTGGTCCTGTCGCTGTCAATGGGATTTCCCATTGAAGTCACCTCACGCTAGCAGGAAACCAGAGGCAGGGGAACGAGAGCAGAGAATTCCCCACGAGTGAACAGCCGGAGACTCCCGGACATTAGCTCCTTTCCCAGTTATCACCGCACTCAACCCAGTCGCTGTTTAAACGCTCAGTTGTCTCAGTGAATACTACATTACACCATGCTGCTGTGGACACTACAATCAACCCTTTTTGAGTTCTCACTGTATTAATACCATGTATGGATTGATATTTCATTGGACAATGTGCTGGGTTAGATGAATATTTATTGATTCTTGTGATGTGGGTGTCACTGGCTAGGTCAGCATTTATTGCCCATTCCTAGTTGCCCTGGAGAAGGTGGTGGTGAGCTGCCATCTTGAACCCGCTGCTGTCTATGTGGTGTAGGTACACCCACAGTGCTGTTAGGGAGGGAACCTGCTTAAATTATCACTGCATTTAAACATGTCACTCTTTATAAAAATAAACTAGACCATGTCTGGGTAATGAGTGTGGAGCATGTCTCCATTTCTCTTTACCTCAGCACTGTATCTGTGTAGATAACACTTTATACAATTTCAATGTTATTTATTAGTGTCACAAGGAGGCTTACATTAACACTGCAATGAAGTTGCTGTGAAAATCCCCTAGTTACCACACTCCGGCGCTGTTCGGCTTCACTGAGGGAGAATTTAGCATGGCCAATCCACCGAACAGCATGTCTTTCAGACTGTGGGAGGAAACCGGAGCACTCGGAGGAAACCCAGACACGGGGAGAACATGCAGACTCCACACAGACAGTGACGCAAGTCGGGAATCGAACCCGGGTCCCTGGCGCTGAGAGGCTGCAGTGCTAACCACTGTGCCACCCCTAGAAACTAGATACAGTTTCTCTTCTTAATGCATGGGGCCAACCCTCTGTATATACTACAATTGGTCTTTACTTAGTTATTGCTTCACTCAACTATGTCACTGTTTCCAATGCACTCAGTGAAGTCACAGTTATTGACGCACGCAGCCATGCCTCTATCTACACCACACCCGACAATTTCTAAGCTGTTGCTGCACTTCCCCAGGAATAGATTTGATCTGTTTCTCTTACATTCAGCATCATCGGAGATACTGCTGTGTTCGGCCTTGTTTCATTCATTACTCAACTCACCTGTGTCTCAGTTTTATTTTACACAAGTTCCTGTCTTTCTTATTCCTACATTCTACCCTGTTTCAGTTGTTACTGCACTGAAAAATCTCTCTGTTAGATAGACAGAGAAAGAGAGTCAGCTGGATGGATAGACGAATATTCCTTTAAAGTTATATATTTGTGTGGGTCAGCTGGTGCCACCACTCTTGTTTGGAACAGTTTTTGTTTGGTCTTGTTACCAGCTATTGGGTGTTGTGTGAAATGTCCAATTGCTCCAGTATTGTGTGTGTAATATTGGTGTTGAAAGATTGGGTGAATTTCACTCGAGTCTCTTGGAGATGAGCAGAAATTGAGGAAGGGAAATAAAGTTGAACATCCGTAAAGGGAAAGTGACCACAGTCCCAGATGACGATCTGCTGCTCTCCCCTTTGAGGGGGAGAACTCACTGGCGGTGATTTACCACACCTCAGGCCAGGGGAAAGGTTGAAAGGGTTGGGCTTTCATGACGTGTTGGAGACTTTGTGCATCTCAAACCCACTGTCCAGCCAACTGAGTGAACCAACTTCCATATTGCCACATTTCAATGCATGTTGCACAACCTGGTCACAAACGATTGCATTGGAGATTACTCACTGATATTGGGATTGATCTGTGACAATTCTCACAGTCGCGTATGTGTGTGTGTTTGTGTGTGTGTGTGTGTGTATGTATGTTTCTGTCTGTGTGCATATTAGTGGATATGCTTTTACAGATTTCCAGAGTGAGAGAGAGCGAGAGATGCAGAGACCAACAGATGACAGGGTCAAGGAGAGTGAGAGAAAGAGAGAGCCAGATTGAGAGAGGCACTGAGAGACAATGTCTGTCCAAATCCTCTTGAAGCCACTTTGCATTTTCCTCACAACTCACATTCCCACCGAGCTTCGTGTCATCCGCAAACTTGGAAATATTACATTAGGTCCCCACATCCAAATCATTGATGAACATTGTGAACATCTGGGAACAAAGTCCAGATCCTTGTGGCACAGCCGGCCGACACAAGACGGAGAAATCATCTGGCCGGGAACACAACAGCGACATTTTTCAGGGAAGCTCGGAGCCAGCTGTGTCTCAGTGGATCATAATCTGACCTCAGAATCATTCCATTGTGGCTTCAATTACAGCATCAAATTCTCGGCCAGGCTGGAAAACAAATCACTCCTCAAATCCCCAAATAAAACGTTCTGGGATCTGAACTTAAAATGCTGGAACTGATCATGGAGGAAAGAGTGGGGTCTAATAGACACTGAGAAGATAACTTGCATCTGAATCATAGAACGGTGACAGCACAGGAGGCCATTCAGCCCCATCAAGCCAGTGCGACACTCTGCAAGAGCAATGTCACTATTCCCACTCCTCCACCCTTTCCCCGTGACCCTGTAAATATTTCCCCTTCAGCTTCCCATTCAACTTCTCCTGGAAGTCCTTGATGGAATCTGCTTCCACCTCACCCTCAGACAGTATATTCCAGATACTGGACACTCACTACCTTAGAAACATTTCCTCATGTTGCCGCTGTCGCCATTTACCTGAATTCAGCATCCTCTGGTTTTCAACCTTTCCCCCAATGTGCCGATTATCTCAAAGCCGATCCTCTCAGTCCCGGGACGTCCCTGCAGGAGTTCCTCAGGGTGAGTGTCCGAGGCCCCAACCATCTTCAGCTGCTCCATCACTGACCTTCCCTCCATCACAAGGTCTGAAGTGGGGATGTTCGCTGATGATTGCACAATGTTCAGCACCATACGCAACTCCTCAGATACTGAAACAGAAAATAAGGACATACCAAACAGGTCAGGCAGCATCTGTGGAGAGAGAAACAGATTCTGGGACCAGGGGGACTGAGAGACAGGCAGATTGAGAAAAATATGCACACACTAACACTCACACAGACAGCCTAAAACTAAACAGATATATAATGGAGGAGGAATCCCTTCTCCCTCTGTAAATAGAGATTAACTCGATTTCTCTTCCAAAAAGACAGCACATCTGGATGGGCAGAATAGTCTCCAATTCTACCCATGGTCCTTTTCTGATCTCCATTCTTCACATCTGCACACGTTGGCTTCAGCTCCAGTTTGTGAATGAAAGCAAACCCCTGTTCATTACAAATCCACTCAGCCTTTTCCCTCTGCTCTCTCCACACACAATCTACAAGACACAAACAGGAAAGATGGATTCCAGGAGAGAAAGGTCACACCTGATCCTCCTCTCAATGGATTCGCTGTCGCCAGAGAGAACATTCCAGCTCCTACAGAAAGTCACAACTGATTAATGTCAGGGACAGAATTGGAATGAATTAGACACAAGAGAGATGAAAGGTTTCTGCTCATCATAAAAAAGCTAAAGAGTCACTCAATGTCATTAAGGGAGAGACCTCGCTGGTCTATCTTTGACCCAAGTCACACACTGACTCTGAATGTCCTCACAGCAACTTGGGGGATGGACATTTCTAAAGTATTATTCATGGCTTTAGGGTTTCCAAAAGTGTTTCACCGACAATGGAGCGCTTTTGAAATGTTGTCAGTGTTATTTAGGAAATAAGCAAACTTTTGACGCCACATGCATTGAGTTTAAAAATTGGCAAGCCATGTTGCAGCTTTATAGAACCATTGTTAGGCCGCACTTGGAATATAGTGTTCAATTCTGGTCGCCACACTACCAGAAGGATGTGGAGGCTTTGGAGAGGGTACAGAAAAGATTTACCAGGATGTTGCCTGGTGTGGAGGGCATTAGCTATGAGGAGAGTTTGGAGAAACTTGGTTTGTTCTCACTGGAATGACGGAGGCAAGGGGGGGTGACCTGATAGAAGTCTACAAGATTATAAGAGGCATGGACAGAGTGGATAGTCAGGAGCTTTTTCCCGGGGTGGAAGAGTCAATTACTAGGGGGCACAGGTTTAAGGTGCGACGGGCAAGGTTTAAAGGAGATGTACAAGGCAAGTTTTTTTACACAGAGGGTGGTGGGTGCCTGGAACTCGCTGCTGGGAGAGGTAGTGGAAGCAGATACAATAATGAGTTTTAAGGGGCGTCTGGAGAAATACAAGAATAGGATGGGAATAGAGGGATATGGTCCCTGGAAGGGGAGGGGGTTTTAGTTCACACATGGTTGGTGCAGGCTTGGAGGGCCGAAGGGCCTGTTCCTGTGCTGTAATTTTCTTTATTCTAATTTCAGAGAGAGATATATACAGATACAGAGCCATAGAAAGACAGAAACAGGATGGGATTGTGCTGTACATGTTTCCGAGCTGACATTGAGACACACACAAGATGTACACCAATGATTTGGATGAGGGAACCAAAAATAATATTTCCAAGTTTGCTGATGCCATGAAACTTGTTGGGAATGTGAGTAGTGAGAAGGATGTTAAAATGTTTCACAGTGACTTCAGAAAATTGAGTGAATGGGTAAATGTGTGGCAGATGCTGTATAACGTGGACAAACGTGAATTTAACTACTTCGGACAGAGAAGCAGAATGGCAGAGGATTATTTAAATGGTGATAGATTGGGAAATGTTGATATACAAAGGGACCTGGGTGTCCCAGTACACCAGAGACTGAAAGCAAGCATGCAGCTACAGCAAACAGTTAGGAAGGCAAATGATATGTTGGCCTTCATTGCAAGAGAACTTGAGGAAAGGAGCAAGGATGTCTTACTGCAGCTGTACAGGCCCTCGGTGAGACCACACCTGGAATATTGTGTACAGTTTTTGTCTCTGCAACTATGAAATGCTGCGTTTACCATAGAGGGAGAGCAGCGGAGGCACACCAGACTGATTCCTGGGATGGCAGGATTGTCGTATGAGGAGAGATTGAGTCGACTGGGCCTGTATTCACTGGAGTTCCGAAGAATGAGAGGGGATCGAATTGAAATGTATAAATTCTGACCGGGCTGGACTGACTGAATACAGGGATGTTGTTTCCTCCAGCTGAGGGGGTGGGGAGAGGGGCGGGGGGGTGCGGGGGGGGGAGGCTGGAACAAGGGGTCACAGATGGTGAAACTTTGCAATATGTTTAATCTGTAGAAACCTATCCATCTCAGTCTGTGAACGATGACTGAGCCTCCACAGCCCTCTGGGATAGGGAATTCCAAAGATTTACAATCCTGGAAGCACATGGAATTCAGGAAAACTTGGCGAGATGGATCCGAAACTGGTTTAGTAATTGGACACAAAGGGTGGTGTTGGAAGGCTGTTTGAGTGGCTGGAGGCCGGTGTCCAGTTGTGCACCACAAGGCTCCGTGCTGGGGGGCTCATTGTTGTTATACATAAATGAGACAGATGATAATGTGGGGGCAATGATAAGCAAGGTTCCAGATGACACCAAGATTGGTAGGATGGTTAATAGTGAAGAAGGTTGTAGGTTACAGGAAGATATCGCTGGGTTGGTCAGATAGGCAGAGCAGTGGCAGATGGTATTTGACCCTGATAGGTGCGAGGTAATGCACTTTGGAAGCAGTAACAAGGCATGGGAGTATTTAATGAGTTGCAGGACACTGGGAAGCTCAGAGGAACATATGGATCTTGGGCAATTATTCACAGATCCCTGAAGGCAGCAGAACAGGTGAATCAAGTGGTAAAGAAGGCAGATGAGACACTTGCTTTTATCAGTCATGGCGCAGAGTAGAAGAGCAAAGAGTTAATGTTGGAGTTGTACAGAGCGTTGGTTAGGCCACAGCTGGAGTACCATGTGCAGATCTGGTCACCACACCAGAGGAAGGATATGATAGCACTAGAGGGGGTACAGAGGAGGCTCAGCAACAAGTTGCCTGGGATGGAGTATTTGAGCTATAAGGAGAGACTGGAAAGGTTTGGATTGTTTTCTTTAGAGCAGAGAAGGCTGATTGAGGTGTATAAGATTATGAGGGGTATGGACAGCGTGAATAGGAAACAGCTGTTCCCCTTGGTTGAGGGGACATAGTTTTAGGGCAAAGGGCAGGAGATTCAGAGGAGAGTTGAGAAAAACATTCACTCAGAGGGTGATGGGAATCAGGAATGTACTGCCTGGGAAGGCAGTGGAGGTCGGAAACCTTACAACCTTTCAAAAGCATTTGGATGAGCACTTGAAACATCACAACATTCAAAGATATGGTACAAGAGATGGAAAATTGGATTAGCACAACTTTAGTGGTAGTTACTGTTGGTGCAGACTCAATGGGTCGAAGGGCCTTTTCTTCACTGTACCACTCTATGACTCTGAGGGAAGAAATTCCTCCTCACAGGAAGCAGAGAGTCGGAATAAATGGGTGCTTTTCTGGTTGGCGGATGGTAACTAGTGGCGTGCCGCAGGGATCGGTACTGGGGCCTCAACTATTTACCATTTATATAGACGATCTGGAGGAGGGGACTGAGTGTAGGGTAACAAAGTTTGCAGACGACACAAAGATAAGTGGAAAAGTGAATCGTGCGGAGGGCGTAGAAGGTCTGCAGAGAGATTTGGACAGGCTGAGTGAGTGGGCGAGGATCTGGCAGATGGAGTATAACGTTGACAAATGCGAGTTTATTCACTTTAGAGAAAATAATAGCAAATTGGATTATTATCTAAATGGAAAAAAATTACAACACGCTGCTGTGCAAAGGGACCTGGGGTTCCTTGTGCATGAGACGCAAAAACCCAGTCTGCAGGTGCAACAGGTGATCAAGAAGGCAAATGGGATGTTGGCCTATATCGCAAGGGGGACAGAATATAAAAGCAGAGATGTCTTGCTGCATCTGTACAGGGCATTGGTGAGGCCGCAGCTGGAATACTGTGTGCAGTATTGGTCCCCTTATTTGCGGAAGGATATGTTGGCCTTGGAGGGAGTGCAGATAAGGTTCACCAGGTTGATACCAGAGATGAGGGGTGTTGATTATCAGGAGAGACTGAGAAGATTGGGTTTGTACTCGTTGGAATTTAGAAGGCTGAGGGGGGGGATCTTATGGAGACCTATAAGATAATGAAGGGGCTGGATAGGGTAGAGGTGGAGAGATTCTTTCCACTTAGAAAGGAAGCTAGAACTAGAGGGCACAGCCTCAAAATAAAGGGGGGTCAGTTTAGGACAGAGTTGAGGAGGAACTTCTTCTCTCAGAGGGTGGTGAATCTCTGCAATTCTCTGCCCACTGAAGTGGTGGAGGCTACCTCGTTGAATATGTTTACATCACGGAGAGATGGATTCCTGAGCGGTAAGGGAATTAGGGGTTATGGGGATCAGGCGGGTAAGTGGAACTGATCCACTTCAGATCAGCCATGATCTTATTGAATGGCGGGGCAGGCTCGAGGGGCTAGATGGCCTACTCCTGCTCCTATTTCTTATGTTCTTATCTCAGTCCTAAATGTCCTGCCCCCTTACTCTGCGACTATGCCATGGTTCTAGACACCCCCCCCCCCCCCCACCCCCAGCCGGGGGAAACATCCTTCCTGTATCTATTCAGCTAACGTTTGGGGGTTGGGGAGAGTTATAGAACAAAGAGATCTCGGGGTACAGGTTCATAGCTTCTTGACAGTGGAGTCACAGGTGGACAGAGTGGTGAAGAAGGCATTCAGCATGCTTGGTTTCATTGGTCAGAACATTGAATACAGGAGTTGGGACGTCTTGTTGAAGTTGTACAAGACATTGTTAAGGCCACGCTTGGAATACTGTGTACAGTTCTGGTCACCCTATTTTAGAATGGATATTATTAAACTAGAAAGAGTGCAAAAAAGATTTACTAGGATGCTACTGGGACTTGATGGTTTGGGTTTTAAGGAGAGGTTGTACAGACTGGGGCTTTTTTCCCTGTAGCGTAGAAGACTGAGGGGTGATTTTATAGAGGTCTATAAAATAATGAGGGGCATAGATCAGCTAGATAGTCAATATCTTCTCCCAAAGGTAGGGGAGTCTAAAACTAGAGGGCATAGGTTTAAGGTGAGAGGGGAGAGATACAAAAGGGTCCAGAGGGCAATTCTTTTCACACAGAGGGTGGTGAGTGTCTGGAATGAGCTGCCAGGGGCAGTAGTAGGGGCGGGTACAATTTTATGTTTTAAAAAGCATTTCGACAGTTACATGGGTAAGATTGGTATAGAGGGATATGGGCGAAACACAGGCAATTGTGATTAGCTTAATGGTAAAAACTGGGCGGCATGGACAAGTTGGGCCAAAGCGCGTTTCCATGCTGTAAACCTCTATGACTCGACCCTGCTGAGCCCTGTAAGAATTGTCCAAGTTTGAATGAGGTCACCTCTCATGCTTCTCAAGTGCATAAAGTAAAAGTCCATTTTCTTTCCTCAGAGGACAATCCCTCCATCCCAGGAAGTAATGCAGTGAAATGTCATTGAAGTCCCTCTCGGACAAGAATATCTTTCCTTAGGTAAGAGGATAAAACTGTCCACAACACTCCGTGTGTGGTTTCACCACTAATTCGGCCTCTCCCACATCCCCTTGAAGAGTCTACATCCTCCTCACAACTCACACTTCCACCTGCTTTCATGTCATCTGCAAACTCGGAAATATTACATTTGATCCCAATCGTCCAAATCAATGATATGGATTGTGAATAGCTGGGCTCCCGAGTACTGATCCTTGTGATAAGCCGCTGGTCACAGCCTGCCACCCTGAAAATGACCCATTTGTACCTAAGCTCTGTTTTCTGTCCATTAACCATTTCTCAATTCATGCCAGTATTATCAGGGTAAATACGTTGCATCACGGGGATAGGGCCTGGGTGGGAATGTTGTCAGCGCAGGCTCGATGGGCTGTATGGCCTCCTTCTGCACTGTAGGGATTCCATGATTCTAATATGTACATACGTCAGTGAAGGTGGCAGGGCACTTTGAGAGAGCAGTAAATGAAGTATATGGTATCCCAACTTTTATTAATGGAGGGATTGAGGTCAAGAGTAAGGAGTTCATATTGAATTTGTATAAGACACTTGTTAGGCCTCATCTGGAGATTGCGCCCAGTTCTGGGCACCGTACTTGAGGAGGGATGTGAAGACATTGGAGAGAATGCAGAGGAGATTCACAAGAATGATTCCAGGGAATAAGATCCGTAGCTACGAGGGTAGATTGGAGAGGTTGGGACTGTTTTCCTTGGAGGAAAGAAGGCTGAGGTGAGACTTGAGAGAGAGATTCAAGATCCTAAGGGGTATCCACAGGTTAAAGATTGAGAAACTCTTCCCTCTCAAGAGATGGTCATGAACTAGAGGGCACAGATTCTAAATGATGGGGAAATGGATCAGAAGTGAAGTGAGGAAAAGCACTTCATCAAGAGGGTGTTTGGAATCTGGAACAATCTTCCTGAAAGCCTGTTCCAATATTCAATAAGATCCTGGCTGATCTGTGATCTAACTCTCTGTCTCTTAACCCCTTGGACTCAGGAAAATCTATCAACCCCAGATTTAAAATAATAACAAGTGACTGAGCATCAATAGCCATTTGCAGAAGATTGTTTCAAACTAACTCCACACCACATCTGGCAATGTTTCCATTTCTACAATTCTAACCTGAGGCTAACATTCAAATATTCCCAAATCCTGGACTTCCCAGCCAGCAGAAAAACTTGTTCTTTATCAGCCTCTCCCTTTCCCTCATTATTTTCAATGTTTGATTAAATCAGCCCCCAACTTAAGTTCCAGTGGTTAAGAATAATGTTTAATCTGCACTGTTCATCAAATGTTCCCAACGCAAATACTGGAATGGGCGAAATACAGAGTAAAATCCCCTCTGCTCTGTCCAAGGAATGTTTCATCACAGATTTCTATTTTGAAGTTTAGGAAAAACAGGAATCAAATTGCTCAGCATCCCAGTGTGGCCTCCTGTTTATTTCAATCAGCCCTTCACATTCAAACATGAAGTTGAAGCTTCGAATACTGTCTGTGGCAGCGTTTGTGGATTCAGTTGTTCTCCTGCTTTTTCACTTGTCTGAAGGATTTGAATTATAGACATTGTTTAATCATTCCTTTCTCTCAGCACATGGAACTTGTGAATCTTCAAGGCAGACAATCTCATGTAATTCACAACAAACTGCATCTTTATTCATCCGTCCATTTCCTATCTCTGAATGGATCACACACATTTCCAGAATGCAGGAAGCTCTCAATGGAAACTGCTTCCAATTATTCCCCAATACAATTGTTCACACTTGACTGTGAACCACATTCCACTGACATTCCCAAAGCAGCCACAGAAAAGTGACTGGTTATTTTAAACATTGAACCTGAACTATTTGAGCTGATGATTCACTCACATTGTACAGAAATGTTGACCCTGTTTTGATGCGAGTGATCAGATTAACATTGTAACATGAAGACAGCCTCCGTACTGAGATTAACCACATTTACAACAATTCCACAATATCAGAGACATTGCTGTGTGTATTGTGTGAATTCAGCTGTGAAATATCTGGACATTTGGAGCTTCCACTGTTTCTGTCATTTCATCATTTATTAAAGTACGTTGTTCTATCCCTTTTAAATCTAAGTTGTGTCAGTTTACATTTCCCTGCAGCACTGAAACCTCTCCACCAGCTTTGTCCATGTACAAAATATGAATAACTCTTTGCAATGTAATGTTTCCAGCTACGCTGCTTACAATGCTGTCTAATGTTTTGTGTCATCGGCAAACCAGGATGTGTAGCATTCAGTCACATTAAATGGTCAATAAATATGTCAATACTGTGTATATCTTTCTGTGTGTGTGTGTGTGTGTCTGTCTGTCTGTGTGTGTGTGTCTGTGTGTGTGTGTGTCTGTGTGTGTGTGTCTGTGTGTGTGTCTGTGTGTGTGTGTCTGTGTCTGTGTGTGTGTGTGCCTGTGTGTGTGTGTCTGTGTGTGTGTGTGTGTCTGTGTGTGTGTGTGTGTCTGTGTGTGTGTCTGTGTGTGTCTGTGTTTGTGTCTGTGTGTGTGTCTGTGTCTTTGTGTGTGTGTGTGTCTGTGCGTGTGTGTCTGTGCGTGTGTCTGTGTGTGTGTGTCTGTGTCAGCATGCATGTGTGTCAATGTATTTGAATCTCAAATATGTGCAGTTGGAGGCCATTTGACCCATCGAGCCTGCTCCCCCACTCAAAAGGTTCATGACAAACACACACACACTCATAGACACACACACAGACGCACTCACAGAGATACAGACACACACACACACACTCATAGACACACACACACAAAGAGAGAGACACACAGACACTCACAAACACACACGCAGAGAGACACACACACTCACAGACACACATGCACAAAGACACAGAGACAGACACACAGACAGACACTCACTCACAGACACACGCAGAGAAACACAATCACACACACAGAAACACACATTGAAATAGACACTTGCACACACTTAGAAACTGACTCTCCCTCTCACACACACACACACAAAGAAATACAAAACCATAAGCGCACCGACACTCTCATTCCTATTTCTGTTTTACTCCTCAATGCCCCAACTAAAAAGTACTGGGATCTGAACTTGAAATGCTGGAACTGATCATGGAGGAACGAGTGGGGCCTAATAGACACTGAGAAGTTAACTTGTGTGTGAATCATAGAACGGTGACAGCACAGGAGGCCATTCAGCCCGTCAAGCCTGGATCGACACACTGCAAGAGCAGTTTCACTATTCCCAATCCACCACCCTCTCCCCGTAACCCTGTCAATATTTTCCCTTCAGCTTCCCATTCAATTTCCTCTTGATGGAGTCTTCTCCCACCTCTGATTCAGGCAGAACATGATGTGGAGATGCCGGCGTTGGACTGGGGTAAACACAGTAAGAAGTTTAACAACACCAGCTTAAAGTCCAACAGCTTTATTTGGTAGCAAAAGCCACACAAGCTTTCGGAGCTCCAAGCCCCTTCTTCAGGTGAGTGAGAATTCTGTTCAAAAACAGGGCATATAAAGACAGGGCAAACAGGGCATATAAAGAGGTTTGAAGACTGAGTGAATCTCTTCACACACACACAGCAAGTGAACGGCCTCTCTCCAGTGTGGATTCGCCGATATTTCAGCAGATGGGATGAGGTAATGAATCCCTTTCCACACTGGGAGCAGGTGAAAGGCCTCTCCTCAGTGTGAGTTCTCTGGTGTATATGTAAGCTGTTTGACTGAGTGAATCCCCTCCCACACTGGGAGCAGGTGAATGACCTCTCCTCAGTGTGAGTTCTCTGGTGTATATGTAAGCTGTTTGACTGAGTGAATCCCTTCCCACACTGGGAGCAGGTGAATGGTCTCTCCCCACTGTGACTGCCCCGATGAATCTCCAGCTGGGGTGGGTAATCGAATCCCTTCCCACAGTCCCCACATTTCCACAGCTTCTCCCTGTTGTGACTGCAATTATGTTCTGAAAGGCTGGATGATTGGTTGAAGTCTTGTCCACACACAGACCACGTGTACAGGTTCTCTCCCCTAAAAACGGTGCTTTTTCCGTCCACGTTCAAAACACAATGATATTCAGGTTACAATAAATTGGCTAACTCCAGCAGGTTTCGATATCATATTTGGTTTCAGTTTCCAAACTGCAAATCCTCCTCTTCTAAAACCCTGGGAAATTGAGTTCGAACAGAAAAAAGGAAGTGAGAGAGAACCCACAAAAACACAAAGGCAGATTGTGAAATTGAGCTGAATGAATCTGATCATTGGTGGGGCCGGCGCGAGGAAAAAGTGATCATGAAAACTACTGGATTGTCACAATAATCTGACAGGTTCGGTAATGTCCTTCAGGAAACAGAACCTGCCACCGGCCTGCGCCTTCACAAGACTCTGGACACAATGGGTAAAGAGAGATAGAGAGTGAGAGATGGATTCATATCTATACATGATGAGAGAGAGAGAGAGATTGCCCCAATACAAACATCACTCCCCAACCTCTCTATCCCCCTCCCCAGCAACTATCTGAAGCTAAATTAATGTCACAACATTACTGCCATCTTTTACCCAAAACTTAGCTTCAGACCCTGTCCCTCTATATTTAACCACCCCGTCTCTGACATCTCCTCCAGTCACACAACCCTGTGAGATGTCTGCACGGCTCTAATTGTGGCATCATGAGCGTTCCACATGCAACATGACTTGCATCGATAAACTCTCATCTCCAACATTTCAATTGAAGTTTCAAAGCTCAATGGCTTTGAAGCCGAATGGTCCAGATTGCCATGGCCTTCAATGTGAACAAGTTGTTTGTGATGTGACTACAGAGGTTGTCTAGGAAACAATGACTGAACACAGGCGGTGAATGTGAGAAGCTGAAGTTTCCACTTGAAGACATTCCCAGTGTCTCTGAGCAGCTGAACTGGGGAAGCCTTTGGGCAGAGACTGTGCTGCTGCTATTGCCCTTCCCGGCCACCAGGCGTCGCTGTGACGCTGCCGGGGGCTGCCTGTGCGCATGTGCGGGACGGGAATGCACCCAGAGGTCAGCGCGCGGGACGCCGCCGCATTGATGCTGTCTCACCTGGCAACGCAAGATGGTGGCCGCCATCTCCCTTGGCAACGGAATATGGCCGCTGGCCGTCTCCCTTGGCAACGCAAAATGGCCGCCGGCGGTGGGTGTCATTGCCTCGCATGCGCAGTGAGGTCTGTCTGCAGCCATTGTCCAGATTGCCCCCAGTGGATGGGGTTGGGATTGTGCAGCAGATGGAGCAACAATCCCAGTTTCAATAGGGGGACAGAAGCTGCAATGCTGCCCCCTGTTGGTCACTTCTCCCAGTCTCAGCATTGCAGAGTGTTTAAACAAGAGTGCATTGTCACAGCAGCACCTTCACCTTCAGTTTCAGTTTATTTATTAGTCTCAGAAGTAGGCTTACATTAACACTACAATGAAGTTACTGTGAGAATCCCCTAGTCGCCCACACTCCGGTGTGTGTGTCAATGTATTTAAAACTCAAAGGAAAATAGGAGCAGGTGTAGGCCATTTGGCCCATCGATCCTGCGCCAGCATTCAAACAGATCATGGTGCACGTACGCACACAAAACACGCACACACCAACACACACAAAACACGCACACACACAAAACACGCACACACACAAAGCACGCACACACAAACACGCATGCACACACACACACACAAACATACACACGCACAAACACGCATGCACACACACACAAACACACACACACAAACACACACACATGCATGCACACAGACACACACAAACACACACACACACAAACACACACACACAAACACACACACATGCATGCACACAGACACACACAAACACACACACACACAAACACACACACACAAACACACACACAGACACACAAACACACACAAACACGCATGCACACACACAAACACACACACACAAACACGCATACACACACAAACACAAACACACACACATGCATGCACACAGACACACACAAACAGACACACACAAACACATCTTATGTTATGTTATCTCAGTCTTCAATGGTCTGCCCCTGATTCTGAGATTGTGTCCCCTGGTTCTAGTCTCACCAGCCAGGGGAAACATCCAATCTACATCCACCCTGTCACTCCCTGTAAGAATTTTAAGTCTGTTTCAATGGGATCGCCTCTCATTCTTCAAGGGTTCAAGGCCGACTTCCGGACTTGATGGCCATGGAAGGTGTGCTCATAACGGGGCCAAACAGCTGGATTATCAAACAGTAAATCCTGCCGGATCATGTATCAGTAAACTCTGCCCGAAACCTCCCTCAGTTATTACAATATGGGCCTTGTATCAGTAATCTCTGCCCCAAACCTCTCTCAGTTATTACAATATGGGCCTTGTATCAGTAATCTCTGCCCGAAACCTCTCAGTTATTACAATATGGGCCTTGTATCAGTAATCTCTGCCCGAAACCTCTCTCAGTTATTACAATATGGGCCTTGTATCAGTAAACTCTGCCCGAAACCTCTCTCAGTTATTACAATCTGGGCCTGGTATCAGTAAACTCTGCCCAAAACCTCTCAGTTATTACAATCTGGGCCTGTTATTAGTAATCTCTGCCCGAAACCTCCCTCAGTTATTACAATCTGGGCTTTGTATCAGTAATCTCTGCCCGAAACCTCCCTCAGTTATTACAATCTGGGCCTTGTATCAGTAATCTCTGCCCGAAACCTCCCTCAGTTATTACAATCTGGGCTTTGTATCAGTAATCTCTGCCCGAAACCTCCCTCAGTTATTACAATCTGGGCCTTGTATCAGTAATCTCTGCCCGAAACCTCCCTCAGTTATTACAATCTGGGTCTTGTATCAGTAAATGCTGCCCTTCAGCTGATTGGAGAATATCATTGTGAATATTACTGAGTTTGGGATGTAATATTTTCCTGCTGTTGCCAATATGGCTATTTTTAACATAGTTTCTGGGATCCTCCAGTCTCCCCTCAGCAGCTTTCTGGGCAGTGAGAGGTGACACACCGTTCACTAGCAGAGGGAGTTTTTGGTCCTGTCGCTGTCAATGGGATTTCCCATTGAAGTCACCTCACGCTAGCAGGAAACCAGAGGCAGGGGAACGAGAGCAGAGAATTCCCCACGAGTGAACAGCCGGAGAATCCCGGACATTCGCTCCTCTCCCAGTTATCACTGCACTCAACCCAGTCACTGTTTATACGCTCAGTTGTCTCAGTGAATACTACATGACACCATGCTGCTGTGGACACTACAATCAACCCTTTTTGAGTTCTCACTGTATTAATACCATGTATGGATTGATATTTCATTGGACAATGTGCTGGGTTAGATGAATATTTATTGATTCTTGTGATGTGGGTGTCACTGGCTAGGTCAGCATTTATTGCCCATTCCTAGTTGCCCTGGAGAAGGTGGTGGTGAGCTGCCGTCTTGAACCCGCTGCTGTCTATGTGGTGTAGGTACACCCACAGTGCTGTTAGGGAGGGGACCTGCTTAAATTATCACTGCATTTAACCATGTCACTCTTTATAAAAAATAAACTAGACCATGTCTGGGTAATGAATGTGGAGCATGTCTCCATTTCTCTTTACCTCAGCACTGTATCTGTGTATATAACACTTTATACAGTTTCAATGTTATTTATTAGTGTCACAAGTAGGCTTACATTAACACTGCAATGAAGTTGCTGTGAAAATCCCCTAGTTGCCACACTCCGGCACTGTTCGGCTTCACTGAGGGAGAATTTAGCATGGCCAATCCACCGAACAGCATGTCTTTCAGACTGTGGGAGGAAACCGGAGCACTCGGAGGAAACCCAGACACGGGGAGAACATGCAGACTCCACACAGACAGTGACGCAAGTCGGGAATCGAACCCGGGTCCCTGGCGCTGAGAGGCTGCAGTGCTAACCACTGTGCCACCCCTATAAACTAGATACAGTTTCTCTTCTTAATGCATGGGGCTATCCCTCTGTATATACTACAATTGGTCTTTACCAGGTTTACCAGGATGTTGCCTGAGGTTTACCAGGATGTTGCCTGGTATGGAGGGGCTTGGTTATGAGGAGAGATTGGGGAAACTGGGGTTGTTCTCCTTGGAAAGACGGAGGATGAGGGGAGACTTAATAGAGGTGTATAAAATTATGAAAGGCATAGATAGGGTGAACGGTGGGAAGCTTTTCCCCGGGTCGGTGGTGACGTTCACGAGGGGTCATAGGTTCAAGGTGAAGGGGGGGAGGTTTAACACAGATATCAGAAGGACATATTTCACACAGAGGGTCGTGGGGGCCTGGAATGTGTTGCCGGGCAAGGTGGTGGAGGCGGACACACTGGGAACGTTTAAGACTTATCTCGACAGCTATATGAACGGAGTGGGAATGGAGGGATACAAAAGAGTGGTCTAGTTTGGACCAGGGTGCGGCGCGGGCTAATTGTTCCTTGTTTCTCGTTTCAAGGCTTCATTCTATGATCATCTTGCTGGTGCCAGTACAGAGCGAGACTGCGGATAGTTGGGAACCTGTCTCGGGGGCAGGGAATTCATATGGTGTTCGTGGAAGTGGAAATGACTAGGGTTGGGAAGCATTTTCCGATCGGGGCCATTGTGATCTCCTGGACTCGTTTCGATCGCCTCAGGGGGTCGGAGAGGAATTTCCCAGATTCTTTTTCCCCATATTGGCCCTGGGGTTTTTCACTCTGGGTTTTCGCCTCTCCCTGGAGATCACATGGTCTGGAATGGGGGGGTGGGGGTGAGTTAATAGGTTGTAATGAACAAAGCATCGTAGCTGTGAGGGACAGCTCGGTGGATAGGATATTGGTATGTAGATAGGCTGGAAAATTGGGCGGGGATCCTGGATTCAGGATTCAATCCTGGACCGGGGAGCGGCGCGGGCTTGGAGGGCCGAAGGGCCTGTTCCTGTGCTGTATTGTTCTTTGTTTACTTAGTTATTGCTTCACTCAACTATGTCACTGTTTCCAATGCACTCAGTGAAGTCACAGTTATTAACGCACGCAGCCATGCCTCTATCTACACCACACCCGACAATTTCTAAGCTGTTGCTGCACTTCCCCAGGAATAGATTTGATCTGTTTCTCTTACATTCAGCATCATCGGAGATACTGCTGTGTTCGGCCTTGTTTCATTCATTACTCAACTCACCTGTGTCTCAGTTTTATTTTACACAAGTTCCTGTCTTTCTTATTCCTACATTTTACCCTGTTTCAGTTGTTACTGCACTGAAAAATCTCTCTGTTAGATAGACAGAGAAAGAGAGTCAGCTGGATGGATAGACGAATATTCCTTTCAAGTTATATATTTGTGTGGGTCAGCTGGTGCCACCACTCTTGTTTGGAACAGTTTTTGTTTGGTCTTGTTACCAGCTATTGGGTGTTGTGTGAAATGTCCAATTGCTCCAGTATTGTGTGTGTAATATTGGTGTTGAAAGATTGGGTGAATTTCACTCGAGTCTCTTGCAGATGAGCAGAAATTGAGGAAGGGAAATAAAGTTGAACATCGGTAAAGGGAAAGTGACCACAGTCCCAGATGACGATCTGCTGCTCTCCCCTTTGAGGGGGAGAACTCACTGGCGGTGATTTACCACACCTCAGGCCAGGGGAAAGGTTGAAAGGGTTGGGCTTTCATGACGTGTTGGAGACTTTGTGCATCTCAAACCAGCTGTCCAGCCAACTGAGTGAACCAACTTCCATATTGCCACATTTCAATGCATGTTGCACAACCTGGTCACAAACTATTGCATTGGAGATTACTCACTGATATTGGGATTGATCTGTGACAATTCTCACAGTCGCATATGGAGCAGCAAGTTGCCTGGGATGGAGTATTTGAGCTATAAGGAGAGACTGGAAAGGTTTGGATTGTTTTCTTTAGAGCAGAGAAGGCTGATTGAGGTGTATAAGATTATGAGGGGTATGGACAGGGTGAATAGGAAACAGCTGTTCCCCTTGGTTGAGGGGTCAATCATGAGGGGACATAGTTTTAGGGCAAAGGGCAGGAGATTCAGAAGAGAGTTGAGAAAAACATTCACTCAGAGGGTGATGGGAATCAGGAATGTACTGCCTGGGAAGGCAGTGGAGGTCGGAAACCTTACAACCTTCCAAAAGCATTTGGATGAGCACTTGAAACATCACAACATTCAAAGATATGGTACAAGAGATGGAAAATTGGATTAGCACAACTTTAGTGGAAGTTATTGTTGGTGCAGACTCAATGGGTCGAAGGGCCTTTTCTTCACTGTACCACTCTATGACTCTGAGGGAAGAAATTCCTCCTCACAGGAAGCAGAGAGTCGGAATAAATGGGTGCTTGTCTGGTTGGCGGATGGTAACTAGTGGCGTGCCGCAGGGATCGGTACTGGGGCCTCAACTATTTACCTTTTATATAGACGATCTGGAGGAGGGGACAGAGTGTAGGGTAACAAAGTTTGCAGACGACACAAAGATAAGTGGAAAAGTGAATCGTGCGGAGGGCGTAGAAGGTCTGCAGAGAGATTTGGACAGGCTGAGTGAGTGGGCGAGGAACTGGCAGATGGAGTATAACGTTGACAAATGCGAGTTTATTCACTTTGGAGAAAATAATAGCAAATTGGATTATTATCTAAATGGAAAGAAATTACAACATGCTGCTGTGCAAAGGGACCTGGGGGTCCTTGTGCATGAGACGCAAAAACCCAGTCTGCAGGTGCAACAGGTGATCAGGAAGGCAAATGGGATGTTGGCCTATATCGCAAGGGGGATAGAATATAAAAGCAGAGATGTCTTGCTGCATCTGTACAGGGTATTGGTGAGGCCGCAGCTGGAATACTGTGTGCAGTATTGGTCCCCTTATTTGCGGAAGGATATATTGGCCTTGGAGGGAGTGCAGAGAAGGTTCACCAGGTTGATACCAGAGATGAGGGGTGTTGATTATCAGGAGAGACTGAGCAGATTGGGTTTGTACTCGTTGGAATTTAGAAGGCTGAGGGGGGGATCTTATGGAGACCTATAAGATAATGAAGGGGCTGGATAGGGTAGAGGTGGAGAGATTCTTTCCACTTAGAAAGGAAGCTAGAACTAGAGGGCACAGCCTCAAAATAAAGGGGGGTCAGTTTAGGACAGAGTTGAGGAGGAACTTCTTCTCTCAGAGGGTGGTGAATCTCTGGAATTCTCTGCCCACTGAAGTGGTGTAGGCTACCTCGTTGAATATGTTTAAATCACGGATAGATGGATTCCTGATCGGTAAGGGAATTAGGGGTTATGGGGATCAGGCGGGTAAGTGGAACTGATCCACTTCAGATCAGCCATGATCTTATTGAATGGCGGGGCAGGCTCGAGGGGCTAGATGGCCTACTCCTGCTCCTATTTCTTATGTTCTTATCTCAGTCCTAAATGTCCTGCCCCCTTACTCTGTGACTATGCCATGGTTCTAGACACCACCAGCCCCCCCCCCGCCCCCCCGCCCCCAGCCGGGGGAAACATTCTTCCTGTATCTACTCAGCTAACGTTTGGGGGTTGGGGAGAGTTATAGAACAAAGAGATCTCGGGGTACAGGTTCATAGCTTCTTGACAGTGGAGTCACAGGGACAGAGTGGTGAAGAAGGCATTCAGCATGCTTGGTTTCATTGGTCAGAACATTGAATACAGGAGTTGGGATGTCTTGTTGAAGTTGTACAAGACATTGTTAAGGCCACGCTTGGAATACTGTGTACAGTTCTGGTCACCCTATTTTAGAATGGATATTATTAAACTAGAAAGAGTGCAAAAAAGATTTACTAGGATGCTACCGGGACATGATGGTTTGGGTTTTAAGGAGAGGTTGTACAGACTGGGACTTTTTTCCCTGTAGCGTAGAAGACTGAGGGGTGATTTTATAGAGGTCTATAAAATAATGAGGGGCATAGATCAGCTAGATAGTCAATATCTTCTCCCAAAGGTAGGGGAGTCTAAAACTAGAGGGCATAGGTTTAAGGTGAGAGGGGAGAGATACAAAAGGGTCCAGAGGGCAATTCTTTTCACACAGAGGGTGGTGAGTGTCTGGAATGAGCTGCCAGGGGCAGTAGTAGGGGCGGGTACAATTTTATGTTTTAAAAAGCATTTAGACAGTTACATGGGTAAGATTGGTATAGAGGGACATGGGCGAAACACAGGCAATTGTGATTAGCTTAATGGTAAAAACTGGGCGGCATGGACAATTTGGGCCAAAGCGCGTTTCCATGCTGTAAACCTCTATGACTCGACCCTGCTGAGCCCTGTAAGAATTGTCCAAGTTTGAATGAGGTCACCTCTCATGCTTCTCAAGTGCATAAAGTAAAAGTCCATTTTCTTTCCTCAGAGGACAATCCCTCCATCCCAGGAATTAATGCAGTGAAATGTCATTGAAGTCCCTCTCGGACAAGAATATCTTTCCTTAGGTAAGAGGATAAAACTGTCCACAACACTCCGTGTGTGGTTTCACCACTAATTCGGCCTCTCCCACATCCCCTTGAAGAGTCTACATCCTCCTCACAACTCACACTTCCAAATGCTTTCATGTCATCTGCAAACTCGGAAATATTACATTTGATCCCAAACGTCCAAATCAATGATATGGATTGTGAATAGCTGGGCTCCCGAGTACTGATCCTTGTGATAAGCCGCTGGTCACAGCCTGCCACCCTGAAAATGACCCATTTGTGCCTAAGCTCTGTTTTCTGTCCGTTAACCATTTCTCAATTCATGCCAGTATTATCAGGGTAAATACGTTGCATCACGGGGATAGGGCCTGGGTGGGAATGTTGTCAGCGCAGGCTCGATGGGCTGTATGGCCTCCTTCTGCACTGTAGGGATTCCATGATTCTAATATGTACATACGTCAGTGAAGGTGGCAGGGCACTTTGAGAGAGCAGTAAATGAAGTATATGGTATCCCAGCTTTTATTAATGGAGGGATTGAGGACAAGAGTAAGGAGTTCATATTGAATTTGTATAAGACACTTGTTAGGCCTCATCTGGAGATTGCGCCCAGTTCTGGGCACCGTACTTGAGGAGGGATGTGAAGACATTGGAGAGAGTGCAGAGGAGATTCACAAGAATGATTCCAGGGAATAAGATCCGTAGCCACGAGGGTAGATTGGAGAGGTTGGGACTGTTTTCCTTGGAGAAAAGAAGGCTGAGGGGAGACTTGAGAGAGAGAGATTCAAGATCCTAAGGGGTATCAACAGGTTAAAGAGTGAGAAACTCTTCCCTCTCAAGAGATGGTCATGAACTAGAGGGCACAGATTCTAAATGATGGGGAAATGGATCAGAAGTGAAGTGAGGAAAAGCACTTCATCAAGAGGGTGTTTGGAATCTGGAACAATCTTCCTGAAAGCCTGTTCCAATATTCAATAAGATCCTGGCTGATCTGTGATCTAACTCTCTGTCTCTTAACCCCTTGGACTAAGGAAAATCTATCAACCCCAGATTTAAAATAATAACAAGTGACTGAGCATCAATAGCCATTTGCAGAAGATTGTTTCAAACTAACTCCACACCACATCTGGCAATGTTTCCATTTCGACAATTCTAAACTGAGGCTAACATTCAAATATTCCCAAATCCTGGAGTTCCCAGCCAGCAGAAAAACTTGTTCCTTATCAGCCTCTCCCTTTCCCTCATTATTTTCAATGTTTGATTAAATCAGCCCCCAACTTAAATTCCAGCGGTTAAGAATAATGTTTAATCTGCACTGTTCATCAAATGTTCCCAACACAAATACTGTAATGGGCTAAATACAGAGTAAAATTCCCTCTGCTCTGTCCAAGGAATGTTTCATCACAGATTTTTATTTTGAAGTTTAGGAAAAACAGGAATCAAATTGCTCAGCATCCCAGTGTGGCCTCCTGTTTATTTCAATCAGCCCTTCACATTCAAACATGAAGTTGAAGCTTCGAATACTGTCTGTGGCAGCGTTTGTGGATTCAGTTGTTCTCCTGCTTTTTCACTTGTCTGAAGGATTTGAATTATAGACATTGTTTAATCATTCCTTTCTCTCAGCACATGGAACTTGTGAATCTTCAAGGCAGACAATCTCATGTAATTCACAACAAACTGCATCTTTATTCATCCGTCCATTTCCTATCTCTGAATGGATCACACACATTTCCAGAATGCAGGAAGCTCTCAATGGAAACTGCTTCCAATTATTCCCCAATACAATTGTTCGCACTTTACTGTGAACTACATTCCACTGACATTCCCAAAGCAGCCACAGAAAAGTGACTGGTTATTTTAAACATTGAACCTGAACTATTTGAGCTGATGATTCACTCACATTGTACAGAAATGTTGACCCTGTTTTGATGAGAGTGATCAGATTAACATTGTAACATGAAGACAGCCTCCGTACTGAGATTAACCACATTTACAACAATTCCGCAATATCAGATCCATTGCTGTGTGTTTTGTGCGAATTCAGCTGTGAAATATCTGGACATTTGGAGCTTCCACTGTTTCTGTCATTTCATCATTTATTAAAGTACGTTGTTCTATCCCTTTTAAATCTAAGTTGTGTCAGTTTACATTTCCCTGCAGCACTGAAACCTCTCCACCAGTTTTGTCCATGTACAAAATATGAATAACTCTTTGCAATGTGATGTTTCCAGCTACGCTGCTTACAATGCTGACTAATGTTTTGTGTCATCGGCAAACCAGGATGTGTAGCATTCAGTCACATTAAATGGTCAATAAATATGTCAATACTGTGTATATCTTTCTCTGTGTGTGTGTCTGTGTCTGTGTGTGTGTGTGTGTCTGTGTCTGTGTGTGTGTGTGTGTCTGTGTGTGTGTGTGAGTGTCAGCATGCATGTGTGTCAATGTATTTGAATCTCAAATATGTGCAGTTGGAGGCCATTTGACCCATCGAGCCTGCTCCCCCACTCAAACAGATCATGACAAACACACACACACAGACACACAGACGCACACGCACTCACAGAGATACAGACACACATACACAGACGCACACGCACTCAGAGATACAGACACATACACACACTCATAGACACACACACACAGACAAAGAGAGAGACACACAGACACTCACAGACACACACGCAGAGAGACACAAACACACACTCACAGACACACACACGCAGAGAGACACAAACACACACTCACAGACACACATGCACAAAGACACAGAGACACACAGACAGACACACACTCACTCACAGACACACGCAGAGAAACACAATCACACACACAGAAACACACAATGAAATAGACACTTGCACACACTTAGAAACTGTCTCTCTCTCACACACACACACACACACACACACAGAAATACAAAAACATAAGCGCACCGACACTCTCATTCCTATTTCTGTTTTACTCCTCAATCCCCCAACTAAAAAGTACTGGGATCTGAACTTGAAATGCTGGAACTGATCATGGAGGAATGAGTGGGGCCTAATAGACACTGAGAAGTTAACTTGTGTGTGAATCATAGAATGGTGACAGCACAGGAGGCCATTCAGCCCGTCAAGCCTGGATCGACACACTGCAAGAGCAGTTTCACTATTCCCAATCCTCCACCCTCTCCCCGTAACCCTGTCAATATTTTCCCTTCAGCTTCCCATTCAATTTCCTCTTGATGGAATCTTCTCCCACCTCTGACTCAGGCAGAACATGATGTGGAGATGCCGGCGTTGGACTGGGGTAAACACAGTAAGAAGTTTAACAACACCAGGTTAAAGTCCAACAGCTTTATTTGGTAGCAAAAGCCACACAAGCTTTCGGAGCTCCAAGCCCCTTCTTCAGGTGAGTGGGAATTCTGTTCACAAACAGGGCAGATAAAGACACAGACTCAATTTACATGAATAATGGTTGGAATGTGAATCCTTACAGCGAATCAAGGCAGAACATTCCAGATACCAGCAGTCACTACGTTAAAAACATTTCCTCATCACAGATTCATACAGTGCAGAAGAGACCCTTCGGCCCATCGAGTCTGCACCGACACGTGAGGACCACCTAACATACCGACCTCACCCCATTTACCAGCACTTGGCCCATAGCCCTGAATGTGATGATGAGCCAAGTGCTTATCCAGCTACTTTTTAAAGGATGTGAGGCAACTTGCCTCTGCCAACCTCCCAGGCAGCGCATTCCAGACTGTCACCACCCTGTGGGTAAAACAGATTTTCCTCACATCCCCCCTAAACCTCCTGCCCCTCACCTTGAACCTATGTCCCCTCGTGACTGACCCTTCAACTAAGGGGAACAGCTGCTCCCGATCCACACTCTTCATGTCTCTCATAATCTTGTCCACCTCAATCAGGTCGCCCCCCCAGTCTTCTCTGCTCCAATGAATACAACACAAGCCGACTCAACTTCTAATTTTTAATTTTGTTTATTAGTGTCACAAGGAGGCTTGCATTAACACTGTGAAGTTACTGTGAAAATTCCCCAGATGCCACACTCTGGTGTTCGGTTACACTGAGAGAAAATTTACCACGGCCAATGCACCCTAACCAGCACATCATTCACACTGTGGGAGGAAACCGCAGCACCCAGAGGAAAGCCACGCAGACTTCCGGGATCGGCGCAGACATGATGGGCCGAATGGCCTCCTGCTGTTCTGTGATTCGAGAACACCCTTTGTGTGAAGACGTGTTCCTTAATTTCACTTTGAAAGGGTTTCAGAATATTTTTAATATTTCAGACAATGATCCCAGTCCCAGACTCCACAACCAGCAAGAAACATTTCTCTTTCTCTATCCTATCAGCTTCCATTATTCTCCTGACAACTTTGATCAAATTATCCCTGACATTCCAAACTTCCCGGGAATACAACCCTCGTTTGTGTCTCCATGGCTGCGTCTCTGTCACATTTAAAATACTAATGTTACCTCAGCGAGGAGACAACTCTGTCAGAAATATCTCAGTGCTGCGCTCACATCAAATGGCCGCTGGGAAGAAAGGCCAAATGGCTGACTGATATTTGTGGATATTTTTCACAGATTCCCAGGGAGGGAGAGGGAGAGATGGAGAGAGGGACAGAAGACACAGACATAGAGAGTGAGAAAAAGAAATAAACACAGAATTACCTTGGGCCCATTTAGTTTCTATTTTCTCTGCTCTCCTCAACTTCTTGTCTGAACTCCACATGCCTCCTTCTGCCCTGTAACAATTCTGTGATCCTGTGATGGGATAAACAGACCGAGGGAGGAAATATGAAGGTCCGCAGCATCTTTGAGAGTGGATTAATTGCGGGAATGAGGGATGTGAGCTCCAGGGTGAGGTTGGAGAAACGGGGCCTGTTCCCCTTGAGGGGAGATTTGCTCGAGATGTACAAGATTAGGACAGGTTTCGATAAAGTCGATAAAGGAAAGCTGTTGCCGTGAGCTGATTGGGTTCAGGGATGACGGGGAGACACAATTTAAAGTTTCAGCAGAGACGCAGTGAGGAAAAACATCTTTCACACACACACACACACAGAGCCTGGGAATGTGTTTGGACACACAGCCTATGAGGATGGTGGAAGCGGAGATGATGAGTGAATGACAGGGATGGAGAGGTGACACTAGGAGAGGCAATGGCCTAGTGTTATTATCTCCAGACTATTAATCCAGAAACTCAGCCAATGTTCTGGGGACCTGGGTTTGAATCCCACCAATTGGAATTCAATGAAAAATATCTGGAATTAAGAATCTACTGGTGACCATGAAACTGTTGTCGATTGTCGGAAAAACCCATCTGGTTCACTGATGTCTTTGAGGGAAGGAAATCTGCCGTCCTTACGTGGTCTGGGCTACGTGTGACTCCAGAGCCACAGCAATGCGGTTAACTCTCAACTGCCCGCGAAGAGCAACTCGATGCAATAAATTCTGTTCAGCCAGCGATGCCCATGTCCCACGAAAGAATTAAAGAAAACTTCAATCAACTCACTCCTGAACCTTCTAAATCCCAGGGATACAGAATAAATCTCCATCGAAACTGTCCTGTGACAAAATACACCACAGAGTTAGAAACACAGTCAATGCCTCTACCTTCTCAGAAGATGAAGGAAATTGGGCATGTCAGCTACAACTCTCACTAACTCATTCTTTCTGGTTGTATCACAGCTTGGTCTGGCTCCTGTTCTGCCCAAGACCGCAAGGATCTACAAAAGGTCATGAATGTAGCCCAATCCATCACGCAAACCGGCCTCCCATCCACTGACTGTGTCTACACTTCCCGCTGCCTCGGAAAAGCAGCCAGCATAATGAAGGACCTCACCCACCCCGGACATTCTCTCTTCCACCTTCTTCCGTCGGGAAAAAGATACAAACGTCTGAGGTCACGGACCGACCGACTCAAGAACAGCTTCTTCCTGCTGCTGTCAGAGTTTTGAATGGACCTACCCTGCATTAAATTGATCTTTCTCTCCACCCGAGCTATGACTGTAACACTACATTCTGCACTCTCTCGCTTCCTTCTCTATGAACAGTATGCTTTGTATGTATAGCGCGCAAGAAACAAGACTTCTCATTGTATACTAATATGATAATAATAAATCAAATCAAAATAATTAATCAAGTCAAAGTATTTACCCTGCTAATCCCCCTAAGACTATGGGGAAATTTAGCATGGCCAATCCACCGAACCCGCACATCTTTGGGCTGAGAGAAGGAAGAGCGGCACTCGGAGGAAACCCATGCAGATAGTGACCCGAGGCTGGATATGAACTTGTGTCCCTGGTGCTGTGATACAGCAGTGCTAACCACTGGTGCCACCGTGCTGCCCGCTCCTGTTTGGGAGCTTCACCAGGTTGACAGCTCATTTTTAAGGGATGCCAGGTTGACCCCGTGGCTTGATGGTAATGGTTGAGTGGGGAATGAATCATTCTCTGTTACCTGCAGTGTCCTGGACATTGAGAGAAACTGACACTCAGACACATAAAACAACAACCTGCATTGATATAGCACCTTGAACAGAAACGTCCTCAGATGCTTCACAGGAGCCTGGAGTGAAAAATTAGAAGCCGAGTCACAGGCGAGTTTAGGGACAAAAAAATTGCCCCAAAGGTCTTGTCAAAAAGGGGTTGTTTTGAGGAAGTGTCTGAATGGTGGAAAGGGAGGTATGAAGACAGAGAGTTTTGGGAAGGAATTCCAGAGTTGGAGCCACACAGTTGAACTGCAGACCCCAATGGTGAAAGGATTAAAATGGGGGATGGTCAGGGAGCCAGGATTAAAGGAAAACAGATATCAGAGGATGGTGGGACTGGGGGATACAGGGAGGGCTCATTTACAGAAGACAGGACCAAACTTTAACCACATCTCGTGTGAAGAAGTGCTTCCTAATTTAGCTTTGAAAGAAGTTTAGAAGTTTATTTATTTGTGTCACAAGTCGGCTTACATTAACACGGTAATGAAGTTACTGTGAAAATCCCCCAGTCGCCACACTCCGGTGCCTGTTCGGGTAACACTGAGGGAGAATTTAGCATGGCCAATGCACCCTAAACAGCACGTCTTTCAGACTGAGGGAGGAAACCAGAGCATCCGGAGGAAACCCACGCAGACACAGGGAGAACATGCGGACTCCGCAGACAGGAATAAATGAATCTTTTTCTAAGCAACAGGCAGTGACGAGTGGGGTCCCGCAGGGGTCAGTTCTTGGGTCCCAGCTATTCTCAAAACACATCAGTGATTTGGATGAGGGAACCAAACGTAATATTCTCAAGTTTGCTGATGAGACGAAACTTGGTGGGAATGTGAGTGATGGGGAGGATGTTAAGAGGCTTCGGGGTGATTTAGACAAGGTGAGTGAGTGGGGAAATACATGGCAGACGCAGATTGATGGAGGTATAAAAGGTTTCCCTTTACCTGCACATGATTTAACTTGTTCCCAGTTGGTTTATGGATTCTCTCCTCAACTTATTGTCCAAAGTGCATCACAGTGGTTAGCACTGCTGCTTCACAGCTCCAGGGACCTGGGTTTGATTCCTGGCTTGGGTCACTGTCTGTGTGGAGTTTGCACATTCTCCTCGTGTCTGCGTGGGTTTCCTCCGGGTGCTCCGGTTTCCTCCCACAGTCCAAAGATGTGCGGGTGACGTTGATTGGCCATGCTAAAATTGCCCCTTAGTGTCCTGGGATGCATAGATTAGAGGGATTAGTGGGTAAAATATGTAGGGATATGGGGGTAGGGCCTGGGTGGGATTGTGGTCGGTGCAGACTCGATGGGCCGAATGGCCTCTTTCTGTACTGTCGGGTTTCTATGATTTCTATGACTTCACATTTCTCAGTGTTGGAGTTAACTGTCTGTCCGTTTCATTTCAATCTCCTCTGCACCCGCTCTCGAACACAAATAATTGTCTGGTAGAAAGTGAGAAGGAGCCTCGGCAGAGAGGTTGGGAAGGATTGAATGGGGAGAGGCAGAAACCCTCAACACATTTCAAAACGACACTGATTTCCACTTGAAGGAATAACTTCTCCACCCCAACACTATCCCGTCATTCTCGATAAGCCCATGCTGCCCGTGTTCTGTGATAAATTACACGCAAGTGAAAAGATGATTTTAAATAGTGGGGTTACATTTGCCACCCCCTCAATCTGTAGGAACTGCTCCAGAGTCTATAGAATGTTGGAAGATGACCAGCAATGCATCCAATATTTCCAGCGCCGCTTCCTTTAATACTCTGGGATGTAGATTATCAGGCCCTGGGGCTTTGTCAGCCTTTAACCCCATTCATTCCCCCAGCACCATTTTCTTACTAATACTGATTTCCTTCAATTCAATTCCGCACTCTCACTAAACCATTGGTTCCCTAACGTTTCTGCCAGGTTATCTGTGCCTCTTTTGTGAAGACAGAACCAAAGTATATGTTCAATTTCTTTGCTCCCCATTATAATTTCCCCGGAGAGATGGAGAGAGGCAGAGTCACTGAGAGATAGGGATGAGATAGTAATGCAGAGAGTAACAGTGAGATATTCAGGTGGGTAAGCAGCTAATAGTGGGGTACAACAAGGATCACTCCAAAGCCACAGATATTGCCTCATGTTGCCGCTGTCGCCATTTACCTTAAATCAGCATCCTCTGCTTTCCAAGCTTTCCCCCAATGTGCCGATTATCTCAAAGCCGATCCTCTCAGTCCCGGGACATCACTGCAGGAGTTCCTCAGGGTGAGTGTCCGAGGCCCCAACCATCTTCAGCTGCTCCATCACTGACCTTCCCTCCATAGGTGAGATGTTCGCTGATGATCGCACCATTCACAACTCCTCAGATTGTGAAATAGTCAATGCCGGAATACTGAGCAGGACAGGCAGCATCTGTGTAAAGAGAAGCAGATTCTGGGACTGGGGGACTGAGAGACAGGAAGATAGTGAAACACACACAAACTCACTGACAACAAACGCAGTGATGCACGCACACACACACACAGATACACGCACAGTCTCACACACAGACACACACACACACACACATAGATACACGCACAGTCTCACACACAGACACAGACACAGATAGAGAACACTCCCACAGTCTCACTCACAATGTGAAACTATTAAAATTGGGGTTGTTCTGGGAGCCAGAATGAAAGGAAAACAGATATCGGAGGATGGTGGGACAGGAAGAGCTGAGGAAGGCCCATAGGCACGGTGGCACAGTGGTTAGCACTGCTGCCTCACAGTGCCAGGGGCCCGGGTTCAATTCCAGCCTTGGGTGAGTGTCTGTGTAGAATTTCCACGTTCTCCCCGATTCTGTGTGGGTTTCCTCCGGGTGCTCCGGTTTCCTCCCACACTCCAAAGATGTCGAGGTTAGGTGGACTGGCCATGCTAAATTGCCCCTTAGTATCCAAAGATGTTTAGATGAGGTGGATTGGCCATGGTAAATGTGTGGGGCTATGGGGAATGGGTAGGGGAAAGGGTTTGGCTCAGATACTCTGTCAGAGATTCGGTGCAGACTCGATGGGCTGAATGGCCTCCTTCTGCACTGGGATTCTATGGTTCAACCAGGTTCCATTATTCTCCTGAAAACTTTCAAATAATCAGCCGCTGATCATTCGAAAAAATGGGGAATACAATCCTCGTTTGTGTTATTTTACCACCTTGTGATTTAACCCTTGCTGTCCTGGTATCATTCTGGTAAATCTACACTGTACACAAATGGGTGGAGCGGTGCCACACAGGAGGTTATTGCGCTAAATTAAAGTGCATGGGATTGCGGGAATATAATGGCACGGATTGAGAATTGGTTCACAGACAGGGAACAGTGAGTAGGAAGAAATGAATCTTTTTCTAAGTAGCAGGCAGTGACGAGTGGGGTCCCGCAGGGGTCAGTTCTTGGGTCCCAGCTATTCACAAAACACATCAGTGATTTGGATGAGGGAACCAAATGTAATATTCTCAAGTTTGCTGATGAAGCAAAACTTGGTGGGAATGTGAGTGATGAGGAGGATGTTAAGAGGCTTCGGGGTGATTTAGACAAGTTGAGTGAGTGGGGAAATACATGGCAGATGCAGAATAATGTGGATAAATGTGACGTTATCACTTTGGACGGAGGAAGAGAATGGCAGAATATTAGTTGAATGGTGATAGATTGGGAAATGTTGTACAAAGGGACCTGGGTATCTGAGAACACCAGTCACTGAAAGCAAGCATGCAGCTACAGCAAGCAGTTAGGAAGACCAATGGGATGTTGTCCTTCATTGCAAGGGGGTTCGAGTAGAAGAGCAAGGATGTCTTACTGCAGCTGGACAGGGCCTCGGTGAGACCACACCTGGAGTCTTGTGTACAGTGTTCCTCTCCTTATCTGAGGAAGGATGTACTTGCCACAGAGGGAGAGCAGTGAATGTTCACCAGACTGATTCCTGGGATGGCAGCATTGATGTCTGAGGGGAGATTGGGTCGGCTGGGCCTGTATTCACTGGAATGTAGAAGAGTGAGCGGGGATCTAATTGAAAGGTATAAAATTCTGACAGTGCTGGACAGGCTGGATACAGGGATATTGTTTCCTCCAGCTGGGGGTGTCTGGAACAAGGGGTCACAGTCTCAGGATACGGGGGAGGCCATTTGGGACTGAGATGAGGGGAAACCTCTTCACTCAGAGGGTGGTGAACCTGTGGAATTCTCTCCCACAGAAAGCTGTGGAGACCAAGTCACTGAATATATTTAAGAAGGAAATGGATAGATTTCTAGACTCTGAAGGTGTCGAGGTGTATGGGGAGACCGCTGGGGTATGGCATTGAGACAGAGGATCGGCCATGATAGTGTTGAATGGTGGGTCAGGCTCGAAGGGCTGAATGGCCTCTTCCTCCTCCTATTTTCTATGTTGATGTGACCGCCCCAAGTCTCTTTGGGCCTCCACTCTTTCCAGCTTTTCCCCATTCATAAAGCAATGTGTTCTATCCTTTTTCAAGTGGGTGACCACACAATTGTCTGCAATGAAATCCATCTTTCACTCTTTGAACCATTCAGTTAAGACATTTTACTTTCGGACGGCACGGTGGCACAGTGGTTCGTACTGCTGCCTCACAGCGCCAGGGACCCGGGTTCAATTCCAGCCTCGGGTGACTGTGTGGAGTTTGCACATTCTCCCCGTGTCTGCGTGGGTTTCCTCCGGGTGCTCTGGTTACCTTCCACACTCGCAAGATATATAGGTTAGATGGATTAGCAATGGGGTTATGGGGATAGGGCTGGGGTGAGGGCCTGGGTAAGATACTCTGTCATCAAGGCTGTGCAGACTCAATGAGCTGAATGGCCTCTTATGCAGTGGAATACCTCTTTGCCATTTGAAGCTTCTGGTTTCCTTCCACACTCCAAAGATGTGCGGGTTAGGTTGATTGGCTGTGCTCAATTGCCCCTTAGTGTTAGGGGGATTCAGGCCTGGGTGGTATTGTTGTCGGGGGCAGGCTTGATGGACCAAAGGACCTCCTTCTGCACTTTAGGGATTCTATGATGAACGGCATGGTGGCACAGTGGTTAGCACAGCGCCAGGGACCCAGGTTCAATTCCAGCCTCAGCTCGCTGTCAGTGTAGAGTTCTCCCAGTGTCTGCGTGGGTTTCCTCCGGGTGCTCCAGTTTCCTCCCACACTCCAAACATGTGCGGGTCAGGTGGATTGGCCATGATAAATTGACCCTAGTGTCAGGGGATTAACAGGGTAACTATATGGGGTTACGGGAATAGGGCCTGGGTGGGATTGTGGTCGATGCAGACTCGATGGGCCGAATGGTCTGCCCTTCAGGGATTCTAGGATCTCAAATCATTGATAAATACGATGAAACTGAGACAGACACGGGGGCTTTGCAGCAGCAGACAGAACGGGAATCATTGCATCCTGCACCGAGTTTTATTATACAACCAATTTCAGAAAATTCACAACTCTAATTCACAACAGCAAAGTGTGGGATTGCAAACTTGGAATTATTAGCCCAGGACTAAAGTTTAAAAGCTAAACACTGACATTCAGAAACAGGAGATGGCCTCACATCTTCAATTCTGTGATTGTCCCCCATCTCCTGCTCTGAATATTACAATATCTCTGCCCCCTTCATGCGTCTGCAGACTTTGAAAGTTACTCAGACCTCGGTGAAACTAGACTTTATCTCGGGGCGTTTCCTGTGAAATATGCGCCTTCTCCAAAGAGACACAATCTAATTGACGCTTTCTGATACAATCTGAATCTCCTTTCAAACAACCTCCCAACCCCACTGTTCAGGAATGTCACCTTTTGTCACATTCCCCAACACAATTGTTGACACTTTATCAGGTGGGAAAAGTAGATTCAACTGACAGATTCTGAGCCCCAGGTTGAATCTTTAAGATGTAAAACTGAACTGAAAGCCCAGGTCTCTCTGTTCCTGCATCCATTTTAACATTGACCCATTGATTTTAAATTGCTTCTCCTGTATAAAAATATAATCTATCAACCTCAGATTTAAACATTAATAAGCGACTGAGCATCAACTGCGAATTATAGAAGGTAGTTCCAAACTAATATCACAGCTGGTGTGGCAAAGTGTTTCTGAATTCCACTCCTACAAGTCTAAAATCCTCAACATTGTTTGAAATCCAATGTCCCCAAGTCCTGGACTCCCCAACCAGCAGGAAAAGTTGTTCTTCCAGCATTACAGAGTAACACATCAACGACACTTTTCAACAAACAATCCCAAACCAAATACAGAACAGGGTTCATAGAATCCTGCAGTGCAGGAGGCCATTCGGCCCATCGAGTCTGCACTGACCACAATCCCACCCAGGCCCCATCCCTATCATCCCATACATTTACCTCAGCTAATCCTCCTGACACTAAGGGACAATTTAGCTTGGCCAATCCACCTAACCTGTACACCTGATAGAAGTCTGCCAGATTATGAGGGGGCATGGACAGAGTGGATAGTCAGAAGCTTTTTCCCAGGGTGGAAGAGTTATTACTCGGGGGCATAGGTTTAAGGTGCGAGGGGCAAGGTTTAAAGGAGATGTGGGAGGAAAGTTTTTTTTACACAGAGGGTGCTGGGTGCCTGGAACTCGTTGCCGGGGGAGGTAGTGGAAACGGATACGATAGTGACTTTTCAAGGGCGTCTTGACAAAGACATGAATAAGATGGGAATGGAGGGATATGGTCCCCGGAAGGGTAGGGGGTTTTAGTTCAGTCAGGCAGCATGGTCGATGCAGGATTGGAGAGCCGAAAGACCTGTTCCCGTGCTGTAATTTTCTTTGTTCTATCTTTGGAGTGTGGGATGAAACCGGAGCACCCGGAGGAAACCCACACAAACACGGGAAGGACGTTCAAACTCCAGTCAGAAAGTGACCCATGCTGGGAATCGAAGGCGGGTCCCTGGCACTGTGAGGAAGCAGTGCTAACCCCTGCATCACTGTGCCACCCCCATATTGAAAACTTGGGTTCAAATTCAAGACAGCCGCAAATTCACTTTGAGAAAAGTTCCCTCTGCTGTGTCAAAGGAATTTTTAATTGAGGATTTTTATTTCTGGGAAAACTGAACTCACATTGAACAGCATCCCAGTGTGGGATTTAAACTCTAGTTTGTTTCAGTCTTGGGGAGAGAGATGGAGCGAGAGGGAGAGATACAGATACAGAGGCAGAGAGACACAGAAACAGGATGGGATTGTGCTGTACATGTTTCAGAGCTGACACTGAGACACACACGAGATGTACAATCGCAGACCAGAGTGAATCATTCTCTGTTACCTGCAGTGTCCTGGACATGGACAGAAGCTGACACTCAGACACACACAACAACAACTTGCATTTATATAGCACCTTGGACAGTATTATCCCAAGATGCTTCACAGGAGCCTTAATGTGAGAAATTTGACCCCGAGTCACAGGAGAGTTTAGGGTCACATGTCCCAAAGGTTTGGCCAGATGGCTTTTACGAACTATTTTAATTGGAGGAAAAGGAGGTGTTAAAATGGAGAAAACCAATCTGCTTCACTAATGTCCTTTATGGAAGGAAATCTGCCGTCCTTACCTGGTCAGGCCTACATGTGACTCCAGCCTCACAGCAATGTGGTTGACTCTTAGATGCTGATTGGAATGGCCTAGCAAGCCACTCAGTTCATGAGCAATTAGGGACGAGGAGTAAACGCTGGCAGAACCAGCCAGGCCCACATCCCATGGATGTATTTGAGTAAAACGTTCAGGAAAGGAATTCCAGAGTTGGAGCCCACGCAGATGAAGACACAGCTCCCAATGGTGAAACAATTCAAATTGTGGATGGTCACGGAGCCAGAATGAAAGGAAAACAGATATGGGAGGATGGTGGGACTGGAGGAGGTGGATAACCAGCAAGAAACATTTCTCTCTCTCTGTGCTATCACTTTCCATTATACTCCTGACAAATTGGATCAAATTGTCCCTGACACTCCAAAATTCCTGGGAATACAGCCCTCGTTTGTGTCTCCATAGCTGCGTATCTGTCACATTTAAAATACTAACGTTACTTTAGTGAAGAGACAACTCTGTCAGAAATATCTCAGTGCTGCGTTCACACGAAATGGCCACTGGGAAGAAACGCCAAATGGCTGCCTAATATTTGTGGATATTTTTCACTGATTCCCAGAAAGGGAGAGATGGACAGAAGACACAGACACAGAGAGTGAGAAAAAGAGAGAGACACAGATTGATGGAGGTATAAAAGCTTTCCCTTTACCTGCACATGATTTAACTTGTTCCCAGTTGGTTTATGGTTTCTCTCCTCAACTTATTATCCAAAGTGCATCACTTCACATTTCTCAGTGTTGAAGATAACTGTCTGTCTGTTTCATTTCAATCTCCTCTGCACCCGCTCTCGAACACAAATTATTGTCTGGTAGAAAGTGAGAAGGAGCCTCGACAGAGAGGTTGGGAAGGATTGAATGGGGAGAGGCAGAAATCCCCAACACATTTCAAAACGACACTGATTTCCACTTGAAGGAATAACTTCTCCACCCCAACACTATCCCGTCATTCTCGATAAGTCCATGCTGCCCGTGTTCTGGGATAAATTACACGCAAGTGAAAAGATTATTTTAAATAGTGGGGTTACATTTGCCACCCCCCAATCTGTAGGAACTGCTCCAGAGTCTATAGAATTTTGGAAGATGACCAGCAATGCATCCAATATTTCCAGCGCCGCTTCCTTTAATACTCTGGGATGTAGATTTTCAGGCCCTGGGGCTTTGTCAGCCTTTAACCCCATTCATTCCCCCAGCACCATTTTCTTACTAATACTGATTTCCTTCAATTCAATTCCACACTCTCACTAAACCATTGGTTCCCTAACATTTCTGCCAGGTTATCTGTGCCTCTTTTGTGAAGACAGAACCAAAGTATATGTTCAATTCTTCTGCCATTTCTTTGCTCCCCATTATAATTTCCCCGGAGAGATGGAGAGAGGCAGAGTCACTGAGAGATAGGGATGAGATGGTAATGCAGAGAGTAACAGTGAGATATTCAGGTGGGCAAGCAGCTAATAGTGGGGTACAACAAGGATCACTCCAAAGCCACAGATATTGCCTCATGTTGCCGCTGTCGCCATTTACCTTAATTCAACATCCTCTGCTTTCCAACCATTCCCCCAATGTGCCGATTATCTCAAAGCCGATCCTCTCAG
>NW_027590607.1:95000-97500 GCF_964213995.1 Mustelus asterias
GTGTGTGAGAGAGAGCGAGTGTGTGTGTGAGAGAGTGTGTGTGTGTGTGAGAAAGTGTGTGAGAGACAGAGTGTGTGTGAGTGAGAGAGACCGTGTGTGTGAGAGAGAGAGAGTGAGGTGATTCATTTTGGTAGGACTAATTTAAATGTGGATTACAGGGTCAAAGGTAGGGTTCTGAAGACTGTGGAGGAACAGAGAGATCTTGGGGTCCATATCCACAGATCTCTAAAGGTTGCCACTCAAGTGGATAGAGCTGTGAAGAAGGCATATAGTGTGTTAGCTTTTATTAACAGGGGGTTGGAGTTTAAGAGCCGTGGGGTTATGCTGCAACTGTACAGGACCTTGGTGAGACCGCATTTGGAATATTGCGTGCAGTTCTGGTCACCTCACTATAAGAAGGATGTGGAAGCGCTGGAAAGAGTGCAGAGGAGATTTACCAGGATGCTGCCTGGTTTGGAGTGTCGGCCTTATGAGGAAAGGTTGAGGGAGCTGGGGCTGTTCTCTCTGGAGCGGAGGAGATTGAGGGGAGACTTAATAGAGGTTTATAAAATGATGAAGGGGATAGATCGAGTGAACGTTCAAAGACTATTTCCTCGGGTGGATGGAGCTATTACAAGGGGGCATAACTATAGGGTTCATGGTGGGAGATATAGAACATAGAACATAGAACATTACAGCGCAGAACAGGCCCTTCGGCCCACGATGTTGCACCGACCAGTTAAAAAAAAAAACTGTGACCCTCCAACCTAAACCAATTTCATTGGTTTAGGTTGGAGGAAGGATATCAGAGGTAGGTTCTTCACGCAGAGAGTGGTTGGGGTGTGGAATGGACTGCCTGCAGTGATAGTGGAGTCAGACACTTTAGGAACATTTAAGCGGTTATTGGATAGGCACATGGAGCACACCAGGATGGTAGGGAGTGGGATAGCTTGATCTTGGTTTCAGATGAAGGTCGGCACAACATCGTGGGCCGAAGGGCCTGTTCTGTGCTGTAATGTTCTATGTTCTATGTGTGTGAGAGAGAGTGTGTGTGTGAGAGAGACAGAGTGTGTGTGAGAGGTGTGTGTGTGAGAGAGACTGTGTGTGAGAGAGGGTGTGTGTGTGTGTGTGAGAGAGAGAGTGTCTGTGTGTGTGTGAGAGAGAGAGTGTCTGTGTGTGAGAGAGAGCGAGTGTGTGTGTGAGAGAGAGCGAGTGTGTGTGTGAGAGAGTGTGTGAGAGACAGTGTGTGTGAGTGAGAGAGACCGTGTGTGTGAGAGAGAGAGAGTGTGTGTGAGAGAGAGGGCGTGTGTGAGAGAGTGTGTGTGTGTGAGAGAGTGTGTGTGTGTGTGAGAGAGTGTGTGTGTGAGAGAGTGTGTGCGAGAGAGAGTGTGCGTGAGAGAGAGTCTGTCTGTGTGAGAGAGAGAGAGTGTGTGCGAGAGAAAGAGTGTGTGTGTGAGAGAGTGTGTGTGTGAGAGTGTATGTGTGAGAGAGTGAGTGTATGTGAGTGAGAGACTGTGTGCATGTGTGTGAGAGTGTGTCAGTGAGAGAGAATGCATGGGTGAGAGTGTGTGAGCGTGAAAGTGTGTGAGAGAATGTGTGTGAGAGAGAAAGTGTGTGTGAGAGAGTGAGTGTATGTGAGTGAGAGACTGTGTGCATGTGTGTGAGAGTGTGTCAGTGAGAGAGAATGCATGGGTGAGAGTGTGTGAGCGTGAAAGTGTGTGTGAGAGAATGTGTGTGTGAGAGAATGTGTGAGAGAGAAAGCGTGTGTGACAGAGAGAAAGAGCATGTGTGTGAGTGAGAGAGTGCGTAAGAGATAGTGTATGTGTGTGTGAGAGACAGAGAGAGCATGTGTGTGTGTGAGAGACAGAGAGAGCATGTGTGTGTGTGTGTGTGTGTGTGTGTCTGAGAGTGTGTAAGGAGAGCGTGTGTGTGACCTGATCTTCCTCTACAGTCTATCAGTAACTGAAACACGGGATTAGATGCAAAGTAAAGCTCCCTCGACACTGTTCCCATTAAACACTCCCAGGAAAGGTACAGGTACAGCACAGAGTTTGATACAGAGTAAAGCTCTCTCTACACTGTTCCCATCAAACACTCCCAGGACAGGTACAGCATGGGTTAGATACAGAGTAAAGCTCCCTCTGCACTATCCCCATCAAACACTCCAAAGACAGATACAACAGGGGGTTAGATATAGAGTAAAGCTCCCTCTGCACTGTCCCCAACAAACACTCCCAGGACAGATACAACACGGGGTTAGATCCAGAGTAAATCTCCCTCTACACTGTCCCCATCAAACACTCCCAGGGCAGGGACAGCATGGGTTAGATACAGAGTAAAGCTCCCTCTACACTGTCCCCATCAAACAAACCAAGGACAGATACAACAGGGGGTTAGATATGGAGTAAAGCTCCCTCTACAATATCCCCATCAGACAAACCAAGGACAGGTACAGCACGGGGTTAGATACAGAGTAAAGCTCCCTCTTCACTGTCCCCATGAAACACTCCCATGACAGATA
>NW_027590607.1:102500-105000 GCF_964213995.1 Mustelus asterias
TCATCTCTGCAGATTCAAACATGAAGTTTAAGCTGTGAATACAGTTGTGTCTGTCTGTCTCAGAGTTTGTGTATTCAGTCTTTCACTGCCTTTTAAACTTACTTGAAGAATTTGAATGCTGGATGTTGCTTAATCATTCCTTTCTCTCAGCACATGGAACTGGTGAAACTTCAAGAGTCACAATCTAATGTCAGTAACAAAGAACTGTATCTTTATTCATCCATCATTTCCAATCTCTGAATGGATCACACACATTTCCAGAATGCAGGAAGCTCTCAATGGAAACTGCTTCCAATTATTCCCCAATACAATTGTTCACACTTTACTGTGAACTACATTCCACTGACATTCCCAAAGCAGCCACAGAAAAGTGACTGGTTATTTTAAACATTGAAACTGAACTATATTAACTTACGATTCACTCACATTGTACAGAAATGTTGCCCCTGTGGGATGACAGTTTGGGAGTAACATTGCAACATTAAGGTGCCCTGCGTATTGTGTTTGACAACATTTGCAGCATTTCCAAGATATCAGCGACATTGCTGTGTGTATTGTGTGAATCCAGCTGTGAAATATCCACACATATTGAACTCCCACTGCTGCTGCCTTTTCATCATTTATAAACACACAAACTAGAAGCAGGAGGAGGCCATTCGGCCCTTCCAGCCTGCTCCAACATTCATTATGATCATGGCTGATCATCAAATTCAACATCCTGATCCCACTTTAGCCCCAAGAGCTCTATCCAATGACTGGGTAAAATTAGATTCCTCTTTGTTCCCACATTGAAGCGATCGAAGAGTGGATTCATCAAGTGTTTCGATGCAGAGAAAACCTCCCTCTACACTGTCCCCATCAAACACTCCCAGGACAGGTACAGCACGGGGTTAGATACAGAGGAAAGCTCACTGTACACTGTCCCCATCAAACACCCCCAGGACAGGTATAGCACGGGGTTACATACAGAGTAAAGCTCCCTCGACACTATCCCCATCAAACACTCCCAGGACAGATACAGCACGGGGTTCGATACAGAGTAAATCTCCCTCTACACCGTCCCCATCAAACACTCCCAGGACAGACACAGCACGGGTTTAGATACAGAGTAAAGCTCCCTCTACACTGTCCCCATCAAACACGCCCAAGACAGGTACAGCAAGCACAGCACGGGGTTAGGTACAGAATAAAGTTTCCTCTACACTGTCCCCATCAAACACTCCCAGGACAGGTACAGCACGGGGTTAGATACAGAGTAAAGCTCCCTCCATACTGTCCCCATCAAACACTCCCAGGACAGGGACAGCACGGAGTTAGATACAGAGTAAAGTTCCCTCTACACTGTCCCCATCAAACACTCCCAGGACAGATACAGCACGGGGTTCGATACAGAGTAAATCTCCCTCTACACTGTCCCCATCAAACACTCCCAAGACAGGTACAGCAAGCACAGCACGGGGTTAGGTACAGAATAAAGCTTCCTCTACACTGTCCCCATCAAACATTCCAGGACAGGGACAGCATGGGGTTAGATACAGAGTAAAGCTCCCTCTACACTGTCCCCATCAAACACTCCCAAGACAGGTACAGCAAGCACAGCACGGGGTTAGGTACAGAATAAAGCTTCCTCTACACTGTCCCCATCAAACATTCCAGGACAGGAACAGCATGGGGTTAGATACAGAGTAAAGCTCCCTCTACACTGTCCCCATCAAACACTCCCAAGACAGGTACAGCAAGCACAGCACGGGGTTAGGTACAGAATAAAGCTTCCTCTACACTGTCCCCATCAAACATTCCAGGACAGGAACAGCATGGGGTTAGATACAGAGTAAAGCTCCCTCTACACTGTCCCCATCAAACACCCCCCAGGACAGGTACAGCACGGGGTTAGATACAGAGTAAAGCTCTCTCTACACTGTCCCCATCCAACACACCCAGGACAGATACAGCACGGGGTTAGATACAGTGTAAAGCTCCCTCTCCACTGTCCCCATCTAGCACTCCCAGGACAGGTACAGCACGGGGTTAGATACAGAGTAAAGCTCCCTCTACACTGTCCCCATCAAACACTCCCAGGACAGGTACAGCACGGGGTTAGATACAGAGAAAAGCTCCCTCTACACTGCCCCCATCAAACACTCCCAGGACAGGTACAGCATAGGGTGAGATACAGCGTAAATCTCCCTCTACATTGTGTCCCATCATTGTGTGTGTGAGAGAGAATGTGAGTTTGTGTGTGTGTGTGTGAGAGGGAGAGTGTGAGAAAGAGAGACAATGTGTGATGGAGACAGAGTGTGTCTGAGAGAGAGTGAGTGTGTGTGAGAGAGAGAGTGTGTGTGAGTGAGAGAGAGAGTGTGTGTGTGTGAGTGTGTGAGAGTGCGTGTGTGTGTGAGAGTGCGTGAGAGTGTGAGTGTGTGAGAAAGAGAGTGTGTGAGAGAGAGACTGTGTGAGAGAGAGAGTGTGAGAGAGTGTGAGAGAGAGTGTGAGAGAGAGTGTG
>NW_027590607.1:110000-112500 GCF_964213995.1 Mustelus asterias
GGTTTCATTGGTCAGTACATGGAATACAGGAGTTGGGACGTCTTGTTGGAGTTGTACAAGACATTGGTAAGACCACACTTGGAATGCTGTGTATTGTTCTGGTCACCCTTATAGAAAGGAGATGATTAAGCTGGAAAGTGTGCAGAAAAGAATTACTGGGATGCCAAGGGGTCCTGATGGTTTGAGTTATAATGAGAGGCTGGATACTCTGGGACTTTTTTTCCCTTGAGTTGGCTTAGTGGTGTTCTTATAGAGGTCTCTAAAATAATGAGGGCATGGATATAGCAGCTTTATAGAACCTTAGTTAGGCCGCACTTGGAATATAGTGTTCAATTCTGATCGACACACGACCAGAAAGATGTGGAGAATTTGGAGAGGGTTCAGAAAAGATTTACCAGGATGTTGCCTGGTATGGAGGGCATTAGCTCTGAGGAGAGATTGGAGAAACTTGGTTTGTTCTCACTGGAACGACGGAGGTTGAGGGATGACCTGATAGAATTCTACAAGATTATGAGGGGCATGGACAGAGTGGATAGTGAGAAGCTTTTTACCAGGGTGGAAGATTCAAAATCTAGGGGGCATAGGTTTAAGGTGTGAGGGGCAAGGTTTAAAGGAGATGTACAAGGCAAGTTTTTTTACACAGAGGGTGGTGGGTGCCTGGAACTCGCTGCCGGGGGAGGTAGTGGAAGCAGATACGATAGTGAGTTTTACGGAACGTCTGGACAAATACATGAATAGGATGGGAATAGAGGGATATGTTCCCCGGAAGGGTAGGGGGTTTTAGATCAGTCGGGCAGCATGGTTGGTGCAGGCTTGGAGGGCCGAAGGGCCTGTTCCTGTGCTGTAATTCTCTTTGTTCTTTGATAAGCTCGTCAACATCTTTTCCAAAAGGGTGGGGAGTCTAAAACTAGAAGACACAGGTTTAAGGTGAGAGGGGAGAGGGTCCAGAGGGCAATTCTTTTCACACATAGGGTGGTGAGGGATTGGAACAAGCTGCCAGAGGTCGTAGTAGAAGCGGACACAATTTTATATTTTAAAAAGCATTTAGACAGTTATTCTGGTAAGATTGGTGTGGAGGGATTTGGGCCAAACGCAACGCATTTGATACGAGCTTAATGGTAAAAACTGGGTGGCAGGGAAAAGTTGGGCCAAAGGGCCCATTTGTATCTGAGCTCTGTTTTCTGCCCGGAAACCATTTCTCAATCCATCCCAGTATTTTCCAAATTTGTGGATTGGACATAGTAAATTGCCGTTTCCTGTCCAAAGCTGTGTTGGTTCGGTGGATTAAGGTAAATGTGTGGGGTTACGGGGATAGGGCTGGGTCAAGGGCCTTGGTAAGATACTGTGTCAGAGAGTCAGTACAGAATCGATGGGCTGAATGGTCTCCTTCTGCACTGCAGGGATTCTGTGACTCTACTATTAAGATCCCTTTGTCATTTGAAGCTTCCAGCTAAAATGCTGACAATGCTGCCTATTTCTGTGCACTTTGGCAAACATTCTGTCTCATCACCGGGCGACACGGTGGCACAGTGGTTAGCACTGCTGACTCACAGCGCCAGGGATCTGGGTTCGATTCCCCGCCTCGAGTGACTGTCTGTGTGGAGTTTGCACGTTTGCTAAATTGCCCCTTAGTGTCAGGGGGATTCGGGCCTGGGTGGGATTATTGTCGGGGCAGGCTTGTTGGGCTGAATGGCCTCATTCTGCAGTGTAGGAATTCTAGGACTCTTGGATCTTAAATGGTTGATAAATAGTGAAACTGAGACACAAACTGGGGCTTGGCAGCAGCAGACAGAATGGGAATCATTGCATCCTGCAGGGATTTTTATTACAGAATCAATTTCAGAAAATTTACAACTCAAAATTCACAAAAGCAAAGTGTGGGATTGCAAACTTGGAATGATTAGCCTAGGACTAAAGTTTAAAAGCTACAGATTGACATTCAAAAACAAGAGATGGCCTCACATCTTCAATTCTGTGATTGTCTGGCATCTCCTGCTCTGAATATTACAAAATCTCTGCCCCCTTCATGCGTCTGGAGACTTTGAAAGTTACGCAGACATTGGTAAAACTTTCCTTTATCTCAAGGCATCTCCTGTGAAATACTCAACTTCTGCAAAGAGACACAATCTAATTGACACTTTCTGAATCTCCTTTCAAACAACCTCCCAACCCCACTGTGCAGGATGCAGGAATGTCACCTTTTGTCACATTCCCCAACACAATTGTTGACACGTTTTCGGGACAGGAAAAGTAGATTCAACTGACAGATTCTGAGCCCCAGGTTGAATCTTTAAGATGTAAAAATGAACTGAAAGCCCAGGTCTCTCTGTTCCTGCATCCATTTTAACATTGACCCATTGATTTTAAATTGCTTCTCCTGTGTGTAAAATACCATCTATCAACTTCAGGTTTGAACATTAATAAGCGACTGAGCATCAACTGTGAATTATAGAAGGTAGTTCCAAACTAATATCACACCTGGTGTGGCAAAGTGTTCCTG
>NW_027590607.1:117500-120000 GCF_964213995.1 Mustelus asterias
AGTGTGTGTGTGCGTGAGAGAGACTGTGTGAGAGACTGAGTGTGTGCGTGAGAGAGACTGTGTGCGTGAGAGAGAGTATATGTTTGAGAGAGAGTGTATATGTTTGAGAGAGAGTGTATATGTGAGAGAGAGAGAGTGTGTGTGAGAGAGAGAGTGTGCGAGAGTGTGTCTGAGAGAGAGTGTGTATGTGTGAGAGAGTGTGTGTGTGAGAGAGTATATGTTTGAGAGAGAGTGTATGTGTGTGAGAGAGTGAGTTTATGTGTGTGAGAGTGAGTTTATGTGTGTGAGAGAGTGAGTGTATGTGTGTGAGAGAGTGAGTGTATGTGTGTGAGAGTGCGTCAGTTGGAGAGAATGTGTGAGAGTGTGTGAGCGTGAAAGTGTGTGAGAGAGAATGTGTGTGAGAGAGAAAGTATGTGAGAGAGAAAGTGTGTGTGACAGAGAGGAGGAGCGTGTGTGTGAGTGAGAGAGTGTGTAAGAGATAGTGTATGTGTGTGTGAGAGACAGAGAGAGCATGTGTGTGTGTGTGTGTGTTTCTGAGAGTGTGTAAGGAGAGCGTCTGTGTGACCTGATCTTCCTCTACAGTCTATCAGTAACTGAAACATGGGATTAGATGCAAAGTAAAGCTCCCTCGACACTGTTCCCATCAAACACTCCCAGGAAAGGTACAGGTACAGCACAGAGTTCGATACAGAGTAAAGCTCCCTCGACACTGTCCCCATCCAACACTCCCAGGACAGGTACAGCACGGGGTTAGATACAGAGTAAAGCTCCCTCGTCACTGTCCCCATCAAACACTCCCAGGACAGGTACAGCACGGGGTTAGATACAGAGTAAAGCTCCCTCTACACTGTCCCCATGAAACACACACAGGACAGGTACAGCATGGGGTTAGATACAGATAAAGCTCACTCTACACTGTCCCCATCAAACACTCCCAGGACAGGTACAGCACGGGGTTAGATACAGAGTAAAGCTCCCTCTACACTGTCCCCATGAAACACACACAGGACAGGTACAGCATGGGGTTAGATACAGATAAAGCTCACTCTACACTGTCACTATCAAATAACTATCAAATCTCCACATCATGACGATCAAATATTCCAATGACAGATACAGCATGGGGATAGATACAGGGAAAAGCTGCCACACATCAAACACACCCAGGACAGGTACAGCATCGGGTGAGATACAGCGTAAATCTCCCTCTACACTGTGTGTGTGAGAGAGAATGTGTGTGTGTGTCTGAGAGTGTGAGAGAGTGTGTGTGTGAGAGAGAGAGAGGGTGTGTGTGTGAGCTGATCTTTCTCCACACCCTATCGGTAACTGCAACACTATATTCTGCACCCTTTCCTCTCCTTCTCCCTGTGTACTCTATGTACAGAATGTTTTGTCTGTATAGCGCACAAGAAACAATACTTTTCACTGCATCCCAATTCAAATCAATCAAATCAAATCAAATTAACACGGTGAAGTTTGGACCCTGTGGGGTGACAGTTGTCTGAATACAGATTCTATCTTATTGTAACATTCAGGTACCACGTGTACTGAGCTCACCAGCGTTCTGTCTGTATTGTGTGAATCCAGTCTTGAAATATCCACTGATGTTGCTAATTCTGCCAAGACAGAAACAGAAAGAGTGTTTGAATTCTCCGTGATTAGACCCCTTAACGATAAACAACATGGTGGATGAGAGGGATAGAGAGGGAGAGGGAGAGAGAGAGAGAGAGAGGAAGAGAGAGAGATGGAGCGATGCAGAGTAACAGAGAGATAGGGAGAGGGAGCAATGCAGAGAGTAACAGTTAGACAGTGAGGAATAGAGATTCATTCAGATGGGTAGTGCGTGTGAGAGAGTGTGTGAGAGAGAGAGTGTGTGCGAGAGAGAGGTGTGCGTGAGAGAGAGAGCGTGTGCGTGAGAGAGAGAGTGTGTGCGTGAGAGAGAGAGAGTGTGTGTGAGAGACAGTGTGTGCGATAGTGAGAGTGTGCGTGTGAGAGAGAGTGTGTGTGAGAGTATATGTTTGAGAGAGAGTGTATGTGTGTGAGAGAGTGAGTGTATGTGTGTGAGAGAGTGAGTACATGTGTGTGTGAGAGAGTGAGTGTATGTGTGTGAGAGAGTGAGTGTATGTGTGTGAGAGAGAGTGTATGTGTGTGAGAGAGTGAGTGTATGTGTGTGAGAGAGAGTGTATGTGTGTGAGAGAGAGTGTATGTGTGTGAGAGAGTGAGTGTATGTGTGTGAGAGAGAGTGTATGTGTGTGAGAGAGTGAGTGTAAGTGTGTGAGAGAGTGAGTACATGTGTGTGTGAGAGTGAGTACATGTGTGTGAGAGAGTGAGTACATGTGTGTGAGAGAGTGAGTACATGTGTGTGAGAGTGTGTCAGTGAGAGAGAGTGCATGGGTGAGAGTGTGTGAGCGTGAAAGTGTGTGTGAGAGAATGTGTGTGAGAGAGAGAAAGTGTGTGTGAGAGAATGTGTGTGAGAGACAGAGAGAGCATGTGTGTGTGT
>NW_027590607.1:147500-152500 GCF_964213995.1 Mustelus asterias
AGGACAGGTACAGCAGGGGACTAGATACAGAGTAAAGCTCCCTCTACACTGTCCCCATCAAACTTGCCCAGCACAGGTACAGCACGGGGTTAGACACAGAGTAAAGCTCCCTCGACACTGTCCCCATCAAACACTCCCACGACAGATACAGCAAGTGGTTAGATATAGAGTAAAGCTCCCACTTCACTGTCCTCATCAAACACTCCCAGGACATATACAGCACAGGGTTAGATACAGATAAAGCTCCCTCTACACTATACCCATCAAACACTCCCAGGACAGGTACAGCATGGGTTTAGATACAGAGTGAAGCTCCCTCTACACTGTCCCCATCAAACACTCCCAGGACAGGTACAGCACGGGGTGAGATACAGAGTGAAGCTCCCTCTACACTGTCCCCATCATATAATCCAATGACAGATACAGCATGGTGCTAGATTAAAGGAAAGGCTGCCTCCACATTGTGCACATCAAACAGACCCAGGACAGGTACAGCACGGGGTTAGATACAGCTCAAATCTTCCTCTACATTTTGCCCATCATTGTGTGTGTGTGTGTGAGAGAATGTGTGTGTGAGAGAGAGAGAGTGTGTGTGTGTGAGAGAGTGTGTGTGCGTGAGAGAGAGTGTGTGCATGAGGGAGAGTGTGTGTGTGAGAACGTGTGTGTGTGTGAGAGAGAGTTTGTGTGAGAGAGAGTGTGTGCGAGAGAGAGTGTGTGCAAGAGAGAGTGTGTGCGAGAGAGAGTGTGTGCGAGAGAGTGTGTGCGAGAGAGTGTGTGCGAGAGAGAGTGTGTGCGAGAGAGAGTGTGTGTGCGAGAGAGAGTGTGTGTGCGAGAGAGAGTGTGTGTGCGAGAGAGAGTGTGTGCGAGAGAGAGTGTGTGCGAGAGAGAGTGTGTGCGAGAGAGAGTGTGTGCGAGAGAGAGAGTGTGTGCGAGAGAGAGAGCGTGTGCGTGAGTGTGTGTGTGCGTGAGAGAGACTGTGTGAGAGACTGAGTGTGTGCGTGAGAGAGACTGTGTGCGTGAGAGAGAGTATATGTTTGAGAGAGAGTGTATATGTTTGAGAGAGAGTGTATATGTGAGAGAGAGAGAGTGTGTGTGAGAGAGAGAGTGTGCGAGAGTGTGTCTGAGAGAGAGTGTGTATGTGTGAGAGAGTGTGTGTGTGAGAGAGTATATGTTTGAGAGAGAGTGTATGTGTGTGAGAGAGTGAGTTTATGTGTGTGAGAGTGAGTTTATGTGTGTGAGAGAGTGAGTGTATGTGTGTGAGAGAGTGAGTGTATGTGTGTGAGAGTGCGTCAGTTGGAGAGAATGTGTGAGAGTGTGTGAGCGTGAAAGTGTGTGAGAGAGAATGTGTGTGAGAGAGAAAGTATGTGAGAGAGAAAGTGTGTGTGACAGAGAGGAGGAGCGTGTGTGTGAGTGAGAGAGTGTGTAAGAGATAGTGTATGTGTGTGTGAGAGACAGAGAGAGCATGTGTGTGTGTGTGTGTGTTTCTGAGAGTGTGTAAGGAGAGCGTCTGTGTGACCTGATCTTCCTCTACAGTCTATCAGTAACTGAAACATGGGATTAGATGCAAAGTAAAGCTCCCTCGACACTGTTCCCATCAAACACTCCCAGGAAAGGTACAGGTACAGCACAGAGTTCGATACAGAGTAAAGCTCCCTCGACACTGTCCCCATCCAACACTCCCAGGACAGGTACAGCACGGGGTTAGATACAGAGTAAAGCTCCCTCGTCACTGTCCCCATCAAACACTCCCAGGACAGGTACAGCACGGGGTTAGATACAGAGTAAAGCTCCCTCTACACTGTCCCCATGAAACACACACAGGACAGGTACAGCATGGGGTTAGATACAGATAAAGCTCACTCTACACTGTCCCCATCAAACACTCCCAGGACAGGTACAGCACGGGGTTAGATACAGAGTAAAGCTCCCTCTACACTGTCCCCATGAAACACACACAGGACAGGTACAGCATGGGGTTAGATACAGATAAAGCTCACTCTACACTGTCACTATCAAATAACTATCAAATCTCCACATCATGACGATCAAATATTCCAATGACAGATACAGCATGGGGATAGATACAGGGAAAAGCTGCCACACATCAAACACACCCAGGACAGGTACAGCATCGGGTGAGATACAGCGTAAATCTCCCTCTACACTGTGTGTGTGAGAGAGAATGTGTGTGTGTGTCTGAGAGTGTGAGAGAGTGTGTGTGTGAGAGAGAGAGAGGGTGTGTGTGTGAGCTGATCTTTCTCCACACCCTATCGGTAACTGCAACACTATATTCTGCACCCTTTCCTCTCCTTCTCCCTGTGTACTCTATGTACAGAATGTTTTGTCTGTATAGCGCACAAGAAACAATACTTTTCACTGCATCCCAATTCAAATCAATCAAATCAAATCAAATTAACACGGTGAAGTTTGGACCCTGTGGGGTGACAGTTGTCTGAATACAGATTCTATCTTATTGTAACATTCAGGTACCACGTGTACTGAGCTCACCAGCGTTCTGTCTGTATTGTGTGAATCCAGTCTTGAAATATCCACTGATGTTGCTAATTCTGCCAAGACAGAAACAGAAAGAGTGTTTGAATTCTCCGTGATTAGACCCCTTAACGATAAACAACATGGTGGATGAGAGGGATAGAGAGGGAGAGGGAGAGAGAGAGAGAGAGAGGAAGAGAGAGAGATGGAGCGATGCAGAGTAACAGAGAGATAGGGAGAGGGAGCAATGCAGAGAGTAACAGTTAGACAGTGAGGAATAGAGATTCATTCAGATGGGTAGTGCGTGTGAGAGAGTGTGTGAGAGAGAGAGTGTGTGCGAGAGAGAGGTGTGCGTGAGAGAGAGAGCGTGTGCGTGAGAGAGAGAGTGTGTGCGTGAGAGAGAGAGAGTGTGTGTGAGAGACAGTGTGTGCGATAGTGAGAGTGTGCGTGTGAGAGAGAGTGTGTGTGAGAGTATATGTTTGAGAGAGAGTGTATGTGTGTGAGAGAGTGAGTGTATGTGTGTGAGAGAGTGAGTACATGTGTGTGTGAGAGAGTGAGTGTATGTGTGTGAGAGAGTGAGTGTATGTGTGTGAGAGAGAGTGTATGTGTGTGAGAGAGTGAGTGTATGTGTGTGAGAGAGAGTGTATGTGTGTGAGAGAGAGTGTATGTGTGTGAGAGAGTGAGTGTATGTGTGTGAGAGAGAGTGTATGTGTGTGAGAGAGTGAGTGTATGTGTGTGAGAGAGTGAGTACATGTGTGTGTGAGAGTGAGTACATGTGTGTGAGAGAGTGAGTACATGTGTGTGAGAGAGTGAGTACATGTGTGTGAGAGTGTGTCAGTGAGAGAGAGTGCATGGGTGAGAGTGTGTGAGCGTGAAAGTGTGTGTGAGAGAATGTGTGTGAGAGAGAGAAAGTGTGTGTGAGAGAATGTGTGTGAGAGACAGAGAGAGCATGTGTGTGTGTGTGTGTGTGTGTGTGTCTGACAGTGTGTAAGTACAGCGTGTGTGTGACCTGATCTACCTCTACGGTCTATCAGTGACTGAAACACGGGATTAGAGGCAAAGTAGAGACTTCACTCCCGCACACACTCTCTCTCTCTCACACACACTCTCTCACACACACACTTTCTCACACTCTCTCTCTCGCACACACACTCTCTCTCGGTCTCTCCACACTGTCCCCATCCAACGAACCCAGGACAGATACAGCACGGGGTTAGATAGAGAGTAAAGCTCCCTCTGCACTGTCCCCAACAAACTCGCCCAGGACAGGTACACACGGGTTTAGATACAGAGTAAAGCTCCCTCGATACTGTCCCCATCAAACACTCCCTGGACAGGGAGAGCATGGGTTAGATACAGAGTAAAGCTCCCTCTGCACGATCCCCATCAAACACTCCAAGAACAGATATAGCGGGGGTTAGATATGGAGTAAAGCTCCCTCTACAATATCCCCATCAGACAAACCAAGGACAGGTACAGCACGGGGTTAGACACAGAGTAAAGCTCCCTCTACACTGTCCCCATGAAACACTCCCACGACAGATACAGCAAGTGGTTAGATATAGAGTAAAGCTCCCACTTCACTGTCCTCATCAAACACTCCCAGGACATATACAGCACAGGGTTAGATACAGATAAAGCTCCCTCTACACTATCCCCATCAAACACTCCCAGGACAGGTACAGCACGGGTTTAGATACAGAGTGAAGCTCCCTCTACACTGTCCCCATCAAACACTTCCAGGACAGGTACAGCACGGGGTGAGATACAGAGTGAAGCTCCCTATACACTGTCCCCATCATATAATCCAATGACAGATACAGCATGGTGCTAGATTAAAGGAAAAGCTGCCTCCACATTGTGCACATCAAACAGACCCAGGACAGGTACAGCACGGGGTTAGATACAGCTCAAATCTTCCTCTACATTTTGCCCCATCATTGTGTGTGTGTGTGAGAGAGAATGTGTGTGTGTGTGTGAGAGAGAGAGAGTGTGTGTGAGAGAATGTGTGTGTGAGAGAGCGTGTGTGTGAGAGAGAGTGTGTGTGTGAGAGAGTGTGTGTGAGAGAGAATGTGTGTGTGAGAGAGAGACAGAGTGTGTGTGAGAGAGAGACCGTGTGTGTGTGAGAGAGAGACCGTGTGTGTGAGAGAGAGACCGTGTGTGTGAGAGAGAGTGTCTGTGTGAGAGAGAGTGTCTGTGTGAGAGAGAGTGTGTGTGAGAGAGAGTGTGTGTGAGAGAGAGTGTGTGTGAGAGAGAGTGTGTGTGAGAGAGAGTGTGTGTGAGAGAGAATGTGTGTGTGAGAGAGAGACAGAGTGTGTGTGAGAGAGAGACCGTGTGTGTGAGAGAGAGACATAGAGTGTGTGTGAGAGAGAGACATAGAGTGTGTGTGAGAGAGAGAGTGTGTGTGAGAGAGAGTGTGTTGTAGAGAGTGTGTGTGAGAGAGATTGTGTGTGAGAGAGAGAGACCGTGTGTGTGACAGAGAGGGAGTGTGTGTGTGAGAGAGAGAGTGT
>NW_027590607.1:172500-175000 GCF_964213995.1 Mustelus asterias
GAAGCAGATACGATAGTGAGTTTTACGGAACGTCTGGACAAATACATGAATAGGATGGGAATAGAGGGATATGTTCCCCGGAAGGGTAGGGGGTTTTAGATCAGTCGGGCAGCATGGTTGGTGCAGGCTTGGAGGGCCGAAGGGCCTGTTCCTGTGCTGTAATTCTCTTTGTTCTTTGATAAGCTCGTCAACATCTTTTCCAAAAGGGTGGGGAGTCTAAAACTAGAAGACACAGGTTTAAGGTGAGAGGGGAGAGGGTCCAGAGGGCAATTCTTTTCACACATAGGGTGGTGAGGGATTGGAACAAGCTGCCAGAGGTCGTAGTAGAAGCGGACACAATTTTATATTTTAAAAAGCATTTAGACAGTTATTCTGGTAAGATTGGTGTGGAGGGATTTGGGCCAAACGCAACGCATTTGATACGAGCTTAATGGTAAAAACTGGGTGGCAGGGAAAAGTTGGGCCAAAGGGCCCATTTGTATCTGAGCTCTGTTTTCTGCCCGGAAACCATTTCTCAATCCATCCCAGTATTTTCCAAATTTGTGGATTGGACATAGTAAATTGCCGTTTCCTGTCCAAAGCTGTGTTGGTTCGGTGGATTAAGGTAAATGTGTGGGGTTACGGGGATAGGGCTGGGTCAAGGGCCTTGGTAAGATACTGTGTCAGAGAGTCAGTACAGAATCGATGGGCTGAATGGTCTCCTTCTGCACTGCAGGGATTCTGTGACTCTACTATTAAGATCCCTTTGTCATTTGAAGCTTCCAGCTAAAATGCTGACAATGCTGCCTATTTCTGTGCACTTTGGCAAACATTCTGTCTCATCACCGGGCGACACGGTGGCACAGTGGTTAGCACTGCTGACTCACAGCGCCAGGGATCTGGGTTCGATTCCCCGCCTCGAGTGACTGTCTGTGTGGAGTTTGCACGTTTGCTAAATTGCCCCTTAGTGTCAGGGGGATTCGGGCCTGGGTGGGATTATTGTCGGGGCAGGCTTGTTGGGCTGAATGGCCTCATTCTGCAGTGTAGGAATTCTAGGACTCTTGGATCTTAAATGGTTGATAAATAGTGAAACTGAGACACAAACTGGGGCTTGGCAGCAGCAGACAGAATGGGAATCATTGCATCCTGCAGGGATTTTTATTACAGAATCAATTTCAGAAAATTTACAACTCAAAATTCACAAAAGCAAAGTGTGGGATTGCAAACTTGGAATGATTAGCCTAGGACTAAAGTTTAAAAGCTACAGATTGACATTCAAAAACAAGAGATGGCCTCACATCTTCAATTCTGTGATTGTCTGGCATCTCCTGCTCTGAATATTACAAAATCTCTGCCCCCTTCATGCGTCTGGAGACTTTGAAAGTTACGCAGACATTGGTAAAACTTTCCTTTATCTCAAGGCATCTCCTGTGAAATACTCAACTTCTGCAAAGAGACACAATCTAATTGACACTTTCTGAATCTCCTTTCAAACAACCTCCCAACCCCACTGTGCAGGATGCAGGAATGTCACCTTTTGTCACATTCCCCAACACAATTGTTGACACGTTTTCGGGACAGGAAAAGTAGATTCAACTGACAGATTCTGAGCCCCAGGTTGAATCTTTAAGATGTAAAAATGAACTGAAAGCCCAGGTCTCTCTGTTCCTGCATCCATTTTAACATTGACCCATTGATTTTAAATTGCTTCTCCTGTGTGTAAAATACCATCTATCAACTTCAGGTTTGAACATTAATAAGCGACTGAGCATCAACTGTGAATTATAGAAGGTAGTTCCAAACTAATATCACACCTGGTGTGGCAAAGTGTTCCTGAATTTCACTCCAAAAAGTCTAAAACCCTAAACATTGTCTAAAATCCAATGTCCCCCAAGTCCTGTCCCCATCAAACACTCCCAGGACAGGTACAGCACAGGGTTAGGTACAGAGTATAGCTCCCTCGACACTGTCCCCATTAAACACTCCCAGGACAAATACAGCACGGGGTTCAATACAGAGTAAAGGTCCCTCGACACTGTCTCCATCAAACACTCGCAGGACAGGGACAGCACGGAGTTCGATACAGAGTAAAGCTCCCTCTCCACTATCCCCATAAAACACTTCCAGGAGAGATACAGCATGGGGTTAGATACAGAGCAAAACTCCCTCTACACTGTCCCCCATCAAACACACCCAGGACAGGTTCAGCACGTGTTTAGATAGAGTGAAGCTCCCTATACACTGTCCCCATCAAACACTCCCAGGACAGGTACAGCACGGGGTTAGATACAGAGTAAAGCTCCCGCTATACTGTCCCCCATCAAACACTCCCAGGACAGGTACAGCACGGGGTTCGATACAGAGTAAAGCTCCCTCTCCACTGTCCCCATAAAACACTTCCAGGAGAGATACAGCACGGGGTTAGATACAGAGCAAAGCTCCCTCTACACTGTCCCCCATCAAACACACCCAGGACAGGTACAGCACATGTTTAGATACAGAGTGAAGCTCCCTATACACT
>NW_027590607.1:195000-197500 GCF_964213995.1 Mustelus asterias
CAACCACTGTGCCATTGTACCACCCTGCTCAGAAAACACTTCCAACCCAAACACAACACACACAGTAAAATCCCCTCTGCTCTGTCCAAGGAATTTTTAATTGCAGATTTTTAGATTGACTTTTTAGGAAAAACAGAACTCAAATTGCTCAGCATCCCAGTGTGGACTCTTGTTTATTCCAACCATGATCTCATCTCTGCAGATTCAAACATGAAGTTTAAGCTGTGAATACAGTTGTGTCTGTCTGTCTCAGAGTTTGTGTATTCAGTCTTTCACTGCCTTTTAAACTTACTTGAAGAATTTGAATGCTGGATGTTGCTTAATCATTCCTTTCTCTCAGCACATGGAACTGGTGAAACTTCAAGAGTCACAATCTAATGTCAGTAACAAAGAACTGTATCTTTATTCATCCATCATTTCCAATCTCTGAATGGATCACACACATTTCCAGAATGCAGGAAGCTCTCAATGGAAACTGCTTCCAATTATTCCCCAATACAATTGTTCACACTTTACTGTGAACTACATTCCACTGACATTCCCAAAGCAGCCACAGAAAAGTGACTGGTTATTTTAAACATTGAAACTGAACTATATTAACTTACGATTCACTCACATTGTACAGAAATGTTGCCCCTGTGGGATGACAGTTTGGGAGTAACATTGCAACATTAAGGTCCCCTGCGTATTGTGTTTGACAACATTTGCAGCATTTCCAAGATATCAGCGACATTGCTGTGTGTATTGTGTGAATCCAGCTGTGAAATATCCACACATATTGAACTCCCACTGCTGCTGCCTTTTCATCATTTATAAACACACAAACTAGAAGCAGGAGGAGGCCATTCGGCCCTTCCAGCCTGCTCCAACATTCATTATGATCATGGCTGATCATCAAATTCAACATCCTGATCCCACTTTAGCCCCAAGAGCTCTATCCAATGACTGGGTAAAATTAGATTCCTCTTTGTTCCCACATTGAAGCGATCGAAGAGTGGATTCATCAAGTGTTTCGATGCAGAGAAAACCTCCCTCTACACTGTCCCCATCAAACACTCCCAGGACAGGTACAGCACGGGGTTAGATACAGAGGAAAGCTCACTGTACACTGTCCCCATCAAACACCCCCAGGACAGGTATAGCACGGGGTTACATACAGAGTAAAGCTCCCTCGACACTATCCCCATCAAACACTCCCAGGACAGATACAGCACGGGGTTCGATACAGAGTAAATCTCCCTCTACACCGTCCCCATCAAACACTCCCAGGACAGACACAGCACGGGTTTAGATACAGAGTAAAGCTCCCTCTACACTGTCCCCATCAAACACGCCCAAGACAGGTACAGCAAGCACAGCACGGGGTTAGGTACAGAATAAAGTTTCCTCTACACTGTCCCCATCAAACACTCCCAGGACAGGTACAGCACGGGGTTAGATACAGAGTAAAGCTCCCTCCATACTGTCCCCATCAAACACTCCCAGGACAGGGACAGCACGGAGTTAGATACAGAGTAAAGTTCCCTCTACACTGTCCCCATCAAACACTCCCAGGACAGATACAGCACGGGGTTCGATACAGAGTAAATCTCCCTCTACACTGTCCCCATCAAACACTCCCAAGACAGGTACAGCAAGCACAGCACGGGGTTAGGTACAGAATAAAGCTTCCTCTACACTGTCCCCATCAAACATTCCAGGACAGGGACAGCATGGGGTTAGATACAGAGTAAAGCTCCCTCTACACTGTCCCCATCAAACACTCCCAAGACAGGTACAGCAAGCACAGCACGGGGTTAGGTACAGAATAAAGCTTCCTCTACACTGTCCCCATCAAACATTCCAGGACAGGAACAGCATGGGGTTAGATACAGAGTAAAGCTCCCTCTACACTGTCCCCATCAAACACTCCCAAGACAGGTACAGCAAGCACAGCACGGGGTTAGGTACAGAATAAAGCTTCCTCTACACTGTCCCCATCAAACATTCCAGGACAGGAACAGCATGGGGTTAGATACAGAGTAAAGCTCCCTCTACACTGTCCCCATCAAACACCCCCCAGGACAGGTACAGCACGGGGTTAGATACAGAGTAAAGCTCTCTCTACACTGTCCCCATCCAACACACCCAGGACAGATACAGCACGGGGTTAGATACAGTGTAAAGCTCCCTCTCCACTGTCCCCATCTAGCACTCCCAGGACAGGTACAGCACGGGGTTAGATACAGAGTAAAGCTCCCTCTACACTGTCCCCATCAAACACTCCCAGGACAGGTACAGCACGGGGTTAGATACAGAGAAAAGCTCCCTCTACACTGCCCCCATCAAACACTCCCAGGACAGGTACAGCATAGGGTGAGATACAGCGTAAATCTCCCTCTACATTGTGTCCCATCATTGTGTGTGTGAGAGAGAATGTGAGTTTGTGTGTGTGTGTGTGAGAGGGAGAGTGTGAGAAAGAGAGACAATGTGTGATGGAGACAGAGTGTGTCTGAGAGAG
>NW_027590607.1:202500-205000 GCF_964213995.1 Mustelus asterias
TTGAATGGCAGATGGAGTTTAATTTAGATAAATGCGAGGTGATACATTTTGGTGGATCGAACCAACACAGGACTTACTCAGTTAATGGTAGGGTGTTGGTGAGAGTTACAGAACAAAGGGATCTCGGGGTACAGATTGATAGCTCCTTGAAAGTGGGGTCACAGGTGGATATAGTGGTGAAGAAGGCATTCCACATGCTTGGTTTCATTGGTCAGTACATGGAATACAGGAGTTGGGACGTCTTGTTGGAGTTGTACAAGACATTGGTAAGACCACACTTGGAATGCTGTGTATTGTTCTGGTCACCCTTATAGAAAGGAGATGATTAAGCTGGAAAGTGTGCAGAAAAGAATTACTGGGATGCCAAGGGGTCCTGATGGTTTGAGTTATAATGAGAGGCTGGATACTCTGGGACTTTTTTTCCCTTGAGTTGGCTTAGTGGTGTTCTTATAGAGGTCTCTAAAATAATGAGGGCATGGATATAGCAGCTTTATAGAACCTTAGTTAGGCCGCACTTGGAATATAGTGTTCAATTCTGATCGACACACGACCAGAAAGATGTGGAGAATTTGGAGAGGGTTCAGAAAAGATTTACCAGGATGTTGCCTGGTATGGAGGGCATTAGCTCTGAGGAGAGATTGGAGAAACTTGGTTTGTTCTCACTGGAACGACGGAGGTTGAGGGATGACCTGATAGAATTCTACAAGATTATGAGGGGCATGGACAGAGTGGATAGTGAGAAGCTTTTTACCAGGGTGGAAGATTCAAAATCTAGGGGGCATAGGTTTAAGGTGTGAGGGGCAAGGTTTAAAGGAGATGTACAAGGCAAGTTTTTTTACACAGAGGGTGGTGGGTGCCTGGAACCCGCTGCCGGGGGAGGTAGTGGAAGCAGATACGATAGTGAGTTTTACGGAACGTCTGGACAAATACATGAATAGGATGGGAATAGAGGGATATGTTCCCCGGAAGGGTAGGGGGTTTTAGATCAGTCGGGCAGCATGGTTGGTGCAGGCTTGGAGGGCCGAAGGGCCTGTTCCTGTGCTGTAATTCTCTTTGTTCTTTGATAAGCTCGTCAACATCTTTTCCAAAAGGGAGGGGAGTCTAAAACTAGAAGACACAGGTTTAAGGTGAGAGGGGAGAGGGTCCAGAGGGCAATTCTTTTCACACATAGGGTGGTGAGGGATTGGAACAAGCTGCCAGAGGTCGTAGTAGAAGCGGACACAATTTTATATTTTAAAAAGCATTTAGACAGTTATTCTGGTAAGATTGGTGTGGAGGGATTTGGGCCAAACGCAACGCATTTGATACGAGCTTAATGGTAAAAACTGGGTGGCAGGGAAAAGTTGGGCCAAAGGGCCCATTTGTATCTGAGCTCTGTTTTCTGCCCGGAAACCATTTCTCAATCCATCCCAGTATTTTCCAAATTTGTGGATTGGACATAGTAAATTGCCGTTTCCTGTCCAAAGCTGTGTTGGTTCGGTGGATTAAGGTAAATGTGTGGGGTTACGGGGATAGGGCTGGGTCAAGGGCCTTGGTAAGATACTGTGTCAGAGAGTCAGTACAGAATCGATGGGCTGAATGGTCTCCTTCTGCACTGCAGGGATTCTGTGACTCTACTATTAAGATCCCTTTGTCATTTGAAGCTTCCAGCTAAAATGCTGACAATGCTGCCTATTTCTGTGCACTTTGGCAAACATTCTGTCTCATCACCGGGCGACACGGTGGCACAGTGGTTAGCACTGCTGACTCACAGCGCCAGGGATCTGGGTTCGATTCCCCGCCTCGAGTGACTGTCTGTGTGGAGTTTGCACGTTTGCTAAATTGCCCCTTAGTGTCAGGGGGATTCGGGCCTGGGTGGGATTATTGTCGGGGCAGGCTTGTTGGGCTGAATGGCCTCATTCTGCAGTGTAGGAATTCTAGGACTCTTGGATCTTAAATGGTTGATAAATAGTGAAACTGAGACACAAACTGGGGCTTGGCAGCAGCAGACAGAATGGGAATCATTGCATCCTGCAGGGATTTTTATTACAGAATCAATTTCAGAAAATTTACAACTCAAAATTCACAAAAGCAAAGTGTGGGATTGCAAACTTGGAATGATTAGCCTAGGACTAAAGTTTAAAAGCTACAGATTGACATTCAAAAACAAGAGATGGCCTCACATCTTCAATTCTGTGATTGTCTGGCATCTCCTGCTCTGAATATTACAAAATCTCTGCCCCCTTCATGCGTCTGGAGACTTTGAAAGTTACGCAGACATTGGTAAAACTTTCCTTTATCTCAAGGCATCTCCTGTGAAATACTCAACTTCTGCAAAGAGACACAATCTAATTGACACTTTCTGAATCTCCTTTCAAACAACCTCCCAACCCCACTGTGCAGGATGCAGGAATGTCACCTTTTGTCACATTCCCCAACACAATTGTTGACACGTTTTCGGGACAGGAAAAGTAGATTCAACTGACAGATTCTGAGCCCCAGGTTGAATCTTTAAGATGTA
>NW_027590607.1:210000-212500 GCF_964213995.1 Mustelus asterias
CGAGAGAGAGTGTGTGCGAGAGAGTGTGTGCGAGAGAGTGTGTGCGAGAGAGAGTGTGTGCGAGAGAGAGTGTGTGTGCGAGAGAGAGTGTGTGTGCGAGAGAGAGTGTGTGTGCGAGAGAGAGTGTGTGCGAGAGAGAGTGTGTGCGAGAGAGAGTGTGTGCGAGAGAGAGTGTGTGCGAGAGAGAGAGTGTGTGCGAGAGAGAGAGCGTGTGCGTGAGTGTGTGTGTGCGTGAGAGAGACTGTGTGAGAGACTGAGTGTGTGCGTGAGAGAGACTGTGTGCGTGAGAGAGAGTATATGTTTGAGAGAGAGTGTATATGTTTGAGAGAGAGTGTATATGTGAGAGAGAGAGAGTGTGTGTGAGAGAGAGAGTGTGCGAGAGTGTGTCTGAGAGAGAGTGTGTATGTGTGAGAGAGTGTGTGTGTGAGAGAGTATATGTTTGAGAGAGAGTGTATGTGTGTGAGAGAGTGAGTTTATGTGTGTGAGAGTGAGTTTATGTGTGTGAGAGAGTGAGTGTATGTGTGTGAGAGAGTGAGTGTATGTGTGTGAGAGTGCGTCAGTTGGAGAGAATGTGTGAGAGTGTGTGAGCGTGAAAGTGTGTGAGAGAGAATGTGTGTGAGAGAGAAAGTATGTGAGAGAGAAAGTGTGTGTGACAGAGAGGAGGAGCGTGTGTGTGAGTGAGAGAGTGTGTAAGAGATAGTGTATGTGTGTGTGAGAGACAGAGAGAGCATGTGTGTGTGTGTGTGTGTTTCTGAGAGTGTGTAAGGAGAGCGTCTGTGTGACCTGATCTTCCTCTACAGTCTATCAGTAACTGAAACATGGGATTAGATGCAAAGTAAAGCTCCCTCGACACTGTTCCCATCAAACACTCCCAGGAAAGGTACAGGTACAGCACAGAGTTCGATACAGAGTAAAGCTCCCTCGACACTGTCCCCATCCAACACTCCCAGGACAGGTACAGCACGGGGTTAGATACAGAGTAAAGCTCCCTCGTCACTGTCCCCATCAAACACTCCCAGGACAGGTACAGCACGGGGTTAGATACAGAGTAAAGCTCCCTCTACACTGTCCCCATGAAACACACACAGGACAGGTACAGCATGGGGTTAGATACAGATAAAGCTCACTCTACACTGTCCCCATCAAACACTCCCAGGACAGGTACAGCACGGGGTTAGATACAGAGTAAAGCTCCCTCTACACTGTCCCCATGAAACACACACAGGACAGGTACAGCATGGGGTTAGATACAGATAAAGCTCACTCTACACTGTCACTATCAAATAACTATCAAATCTCCACATCATGACGATCAAATATTCCAATGACAGATACAGCATGGGGATAGATACAGGGAAAAGCTGCCACACATCAAACACACCCAGGACAGGTACAGCATCGGGTGAGATACAGCGTAAATCTCCCTCTACACTGTGTGTGTGAGAGAGAATGTGTGTGTGTGTCTGAGAGTGTGAGAGAGTGTGTGTGTGAGAGAGAGAGAGGGTGTGTGTGTGAGCTGATCTTTCTCCACACCCTATCGGTAACTGCAACACTATATTCTGCACCCTTTCCTCTCCTTCTCCCTGTGTACTCTATGTACAGAATGTTTTGTCTGTATAGCGCACAAGAAACAATACTTTTCACTGCATCCCAATTCAAATCAATCAAATCAAATCAAATTAACACGGTGAAGTTTGGACCCTGTGGGGTGACAGTTGTCTGAATACAGATTCTATCTTATTGTAACATTCAGGTACCACGTGTACTGAGCTCACCAGCGTTCTGTCTGTATTGTGTGAATCCAGTCTTGAAATATCCACTGATGTTGCTAATTCTGCCAAGACAGAAACAGAAAGAGTGTTTGAATTCTCCGTGATTAGACCCCTTAACGATAAACAACATGGTGGATGAGAGGGATAGAGAGGGAGAGGGAGAGAGAGAGAGAGAGAGGAAGAGAGAGAGATGGAGCGATGCAGAGTAACAGAGAGATAGGGAGAGGGAGCAATGCAGAGAGTAACAGTTAGACAGTGAGGAATAGAGATTCATTCAGATGGGTAGTGCGTGTGAGAGAGTGTGTGAGAGAGAGAGTGTGTGCGAGAGAGAGGTGTGCGTGAGAGAGAGAGCGTGTGCGTGAGAGAGAGAGTGTGTGCGTGAGAGAGAGAGAGTGTGTGTGAGAGACAGTGTGTGCGATAGTGAGAGTGTGCGTGTGAGAGAGAGTGTGTGTGAGAGTATATGTTTGAGAGAGAGTGTATGTGTGTGAGAGAGTGAGTGTATGTGTGTGAGAGAGTGAGTACATGTGTGTGTGAGAGAGTGAGTGTATGTGTGTGAGAGAGTGAGTGTATGTGTGTGAGAGAGAGTGTATGTGTGTGAGAGAGTGAGTGTATGTGTGTGAGAGAGAGTGTATGTGTGTGAGAGAGAGTGTATGTGTGTGAGAGAGTGAGTGTATGTGTGTGAGAGAGAGTGTATGTGTGTGAGAGAGTGAGTGTATGTGTGTGAGAGA
>NW_027590607.1:237500-239100 GCF_964213995.1 Mustelus asterias
AAATAAAGGGGGGTCAGTTTAGGACAGAGTTGAGGAGGAACTTCTTCTCTCAGAGGGTGGTGAATCTCTGGAATTCTCTGCCCACTGAAGTGGTGGATACCTCGTTGAATATGTTTAAATCATGGATAGATGGACTCCTGATCGGTAAGGGAATTAGGGGTTATGGGGATCAGGCGGGTACGTGGAGCTGATCCACTTCAGATCAGCCATGATCTTATTGAATGGCGGGACAGGCTCGAGGGGCTAGATGGCCTACTCCTGCTCCTATTTCTTATGTTCTTATGTACATGAATTGGAAAGGATGAGAGGGATATGAGCCAAACATGGGCAATTGGGACAAGCTGGGAGGGCACCATGGTTGGCATGGATCAGTTGGGCCCAAGGGCCTGTTTCCGTGCTGTATTGCTCTATGACTCTATGTGTTGGCTGCGTCACCATCTATTGCCCATAACTCATTGCCCTTGAACTGAGTGGTTTGCATTGCTGGGGGATGTGGTAATTTCCTTCTTTAAAGGACATTATTAAATCAGATGGATTTTTACAACAATTGTCATCAATGGACTTCTAATTCTAGATTTTTACTGAATTCAAATTTCAACATTTGCCAACGTGAGATTCGAACCCAGGGTTCACAGTGCATTGCCCTGGATCCCTGTATTATTAATCCAATAACACTATCGCTGCACCATTACCTCCCCATCCATGGGGAAGGAGTCATAATAGCCCGAGATCCATGGAATCAGAGCATGCTCTAAATTTAAATGAATGCTCACTAACACTCACCCCAAAACAATTTCACTGTTTTCACATTTTAAAATCTGCTGCAGCTGAAAAGATCTCAGAGAGATTGGTGTCCGGGAAAAATGTTGCAATCTTCAAATCTTGTCCCTGTAAATGAGGAAAGTTATAGGTGTAATTCAAGGTTAGAAATTCAAGACAGACAAACATTTCTTTTGGTCTGAGTTTGCTGTGTGTAAATCTTTCCCTTCTAACCCCCTGTAAAAGGAGTTTCCAAAATCCATCAGCATCTGTCCAGGACAGAAATTCAAAACATTCACTCCTCCTTTAACCTGGCACAGAATTACTTTAGCTGGGACAAAATTGCAGTGGAGGCAGTTCAGGGAAGATCCAGTTGGTTGATTCCTGAAATGAGGAGTTTTAGCTTTCAGGTTGAGCAGCTTGGACCTGTACTCTTTGGAGTTTTGAAGACTGAGAAGTAATCTTAATGAAACATCTGGGAATTTAAGGGCGACACGGTGGCTAGCACTGCTGCCTCACAGTGCCAGGGTCCCAGGTTCAATTCCGGCCTTGGGTCACTGTCTGTGTGGAGTTTGCACATTCTCCCCATGTCTGCATGGGTTTCCTCCGGGTGCTCTGGTTTCCTCCCACAGTCCAAAGATGTGCGGGTTAGGTGGATTGGCCATGCTAAATTGACCCTAGTGTCAGGGGGATTAGCAGGGTAAATGCATGGGGTTGTGGGGATGGGGCCTGGGTGGGATTGTGATCGGTACAGACTCGATGGGCCGAATGGCCTCCTTCTGCACTGTAGGGATTCTATGATTCATATGATATAAGGTGCTTGACAAGGTAGATGCTGAGA
>NW_027590608.1:0-22500 GCF_964213995.1 Mustelus asterias
GTCCCCGTGTACCCCGCCCCCCCCACGTCCCGTCCCCGGCCCCCGTCCCCGGCCCCCCCCGCGTCCCGTCCCCGTGTCCCCCTCCCCCCCGCGTCCCGTCCCCGTGTCCCCCTCCCCCCCGCGTCCCGTCCCCGTGTCCCCCTTCTCCCCGTGTCCCCCTTCTCCCCGTGTCCCCCTCCTCCCCGTGTCCCATCCCCGTGTCCCTCCCCTCCCCCCTGCGTCCCGTATCCATGCCCTCTCCTCCCCCCCTCCGTCCTGGGACTGCCGCCCCTCCGACTCTCCGACATCGCTCCAAGTCTGCCCAGTAATCCCATCATGGCGTCCATTGCACACTCCCCCCCCCCCATCACACCTCGACTGGAGGCAGGCCTCTTGAGGCCTAACTCAAAGGCTCTGAAATGAACCCCGGAACCACATCCAGAGATATCGGGGCAGGCGATAAGTTCCTCGGCCTAAGAGGGAGCGGTTTTACAGAGCGTCTTAAAGGAGGAGGCAGAGACAGGAGAGCTGGAGAGGTTTAATGAGGGAATTCCAGAGCTCAGGGCCCCCCAGGCAGCTGAAGGCACGGCCGCCAATGGCGGAGCGATGGGGAATCGGGGGATGCTCAAGAGGCCGGAATTGGAGGAGCGCAGAGATCTCGGAGTGTTGTAGGAGGTTACAGAGATAGGGAGGGTGTAGGGGCTGGAGGAGGTTACAGAGATAGGAAGGGGTGTAGGGGCTGGAGGAGGTTACAGAGATAGGGAGGGGTGTAGGGGCTGGAGGAGGTTACAGAGATAGGGAGGGGGCGTAGGGGCTGGAGGAGGTTACAGTAATAGGGAGGGGTGTAGGGGGCTGGAGGGGGTTACAGAGATAGGGAGGGGGTTTAGGGGATGGAGGAGGTTACAGAGATAGGGAGGGGTGTAGGGGCTGGAGGAGGTTACAGAGATAGGGATGGGTGTAGGGGCTGGAGGAGGTTACAGAGATAGGGAGGGGGTGTCGGGGCTGCAGGAGGTTACAGAGATAGGGATGGGTGTAGGGGCTGGAGGAGGTTACAGAGATAGGGAGGGGGTGTCGGGGCTGCAGGAGGTTACAGAGATAGGGAGAGGGTGTAGGGGATGGAGGAGGTTACAGAGATAGGGAGGGGTGTAGGGGCTGGAGGAGGTTACAGAGACAGGGAGGGGTGTAGGGGCTGGAGGATTACAGAGATAGGGAGGGGGTGTAGGAGCTGGAAGGGGTTACAGAGATAGGGAGGGGGTGTAGGGGCTGGAGGAGGTTACAGTAATAGGGAGGGGGTGTAGGGGGCTGGAGGGGGTTACAGAGATAGGGAGGGGGTGTAGGGGATGGAGGAGGTTACAGAGATAGGGAGGGGTGTAGGGGCTGGAGGAGATTACAGAGATAGGGAGAGGGTGTAGGGGATGGAGGAGGTTACAGAGATAGGGAGGGGGTGTAGGGGCTGGAGGAGGTTACAGATGTGGAGATGCCGGCGTTGGACTGGGGTAAACACAGTAAGAAGTTTAACAACACCAGGTTAAAGTCCAACAGGTTTATTTGGTAGCAAAAGCCACACAAGCTTTCGAGGCTCTAAGCCCCTTTACTAGACAATAGACAATACACATCTTTTTAGCCTGTCTTGATGCTCTCTCCACTCCCATTGTTTTGTTTCTTAAAGACTGGATTAGTTGTAAGTATTCGCATTCCAACCATTATTCATGTAAATTGAGTCTGTGTCTTTATAAGTTCTGTTTGTGAACAGAATTCCCACTCACCTGAAGAAGGGGCTTAGAGCCTCGAAAGCTTGTGTGGCTTTTGCTACCAAATAAACCTGTTGGACTTTAACCTGGTGTTGTTAAACTTCTTACGGAGGTTACAGAGACAGGGAGGGGTGTAGGGGCTGGAGGAGTTTACAGAGATAGGGAGGGGGTGTAGGGGCTGGAGGAGGTTACAAAGATAGGGAGGGGGTGTATGGGCTGGAGGAGGTTACAGAGATAGGGAGGGGTGTAGGGGCTGGAGGAGGTTACAGAGATAGGGAGAGGTGTACGGGGATGGAGGAGGTACAGAGATAGGGAGGGGTGTAGGGGCTGGAGGAGGTTACAGAGATAGGGAGGGGTGTAGGGGCTGGAGGAGGTTACAGAGATAGGGAGGGGGTGTATGGCCTGGAGGAGGTTACAGAGATAGGAAGGGGTGTAGGGGCTGGAGGAGGTTACAGAGATAGGGAGGGGGTGTAGGGGCTGGAGGAGGTTACAGAGACAGGGAGGGGTGTAGGGGCTGGAGGAGGTTACAGCGATAGGGAGAGGTGTACGGGGATGGAGGAGGTACAGAGATAGGGAGGGGTGTATGGGCTGGAGGAGGTTACAGAGACAGGGAGGGGTGTAGGGGGCTGGAGGGGGTTACAGTAATAGGGAGGGGTGTAGGGGGCTGGAGGGGGTTACAGGGATAGGGAGGGGGTGTAGAGGATGGAGGAGGTTACAGAGATAGGGAGGGGGTGTATGGTCTGGAGGAGGTTACAGAGATAGGGAGGGGTGTCGGGGCTGGAGGAGGTTACAGAGATAGGGAGGGTGTAGGGGCTGGAGGAGGTTACAGAGATAGGGAGGGTTGGAGGTGTTGAAGGAGGTTACAGAGATAGGGAGGGGTGTCGGGGCTGGAGGAGGTTACAGAGATAGGGAGGGGTGTCGGGGCTGGAGGAGGTTACAGAGATAGGGAGGGGTGTAGGGGCTGGAGGAGGTTACAGAGATAGGGAGGTGTGTAGGAGCTGCAGGAGGTACAGAGATAGGGAGGGTTGGAGGTGTTGAAGGAGGTTACAGAGATAGGGAGGGCTGTAGGGTGCTGGAGGGAGCTTAGTTGGATTGGCAATGATAAATTGCCCCTTAGTCTCCAACAATGTGTAGATTCGGGGGATGGGCAGGATAAATGTGTGGGGTTACAGGGATAGGGCGGAGGGGTAGGCCTGGGTAAGACGCTCTGTTGGAGAGTCGGTGCAGATTCGATGGGCCGAATGGCCTCCTTCTGCACTGTGGAGATTCGATGGGTTCTGTGTTCCCTTTTATCGATGGTATTCTCAATCTGCCCCTCAACGGCCGGGGAACAGACGAATGCTCTGAGTGAGGACAGATACAGTTGGCACCTTATCCGTCATGTGTGGAGATACCTTCCTCCGGTTGACCTTGGGTTGATGTCCCGTGTTTCACGGAATTTTAATTCCAAAGTAACCTGGCTGTTTTTTTTCCTGAATCGAACGCATCCATCTATTTCCACCTTCTCTCTTTCCTCTCCCCGTCCGTTTGAGCTTTTAAAAAAGGCAAGTACAGTGAAAGCCCAAAGTCAAACATCCTATCAGAGGCCAGGCAGTAGTGTTGCCAAGACAACAGGCTGTGTCTTGAATTTTAGCCAATCGCTTTAAATTAAGCACTGAGCGACCAGCAACCTATTGAATTTGAAATTGATGGTTTTGGCAACCGGGAACCAATCCCATTGTGGGAAATATTGATAAGTCACCAGGGGTATAAGAGATGGGGGGGGGGGGGGGCAGTGAGGCAAATTGGGAGAGCACCTGTCACCGCTCACAGCTCTAAGAGAGAGCGAGACTTGTTGGCTCTCTTGGCTGCATTTATGTCTTAAAAGAAAGCCTCATCTCGAAAGTGAAGGATGGCAAAAGAAGAACAAAGAACAATACAGCACAGGAACAGGCCCTTCGGCCCTCCAAGCCCACGCCGCTCCCCGGTCCAGGATTGAATCCTGAATCCAGGATCCCCGCCCAATTTTCCAGCCTATCTACATACCAATATCCTATCCACCGAGCTGTCCCTCACAGCTACGGTGCTTTGGTCATCACAACCTATTAACTCACCCCCACCCCCCCATTCCAGACCATGTGATCTCCAGGGAGAGGCGAAAACCCAGAGTGAAAACCCCAGGGCCAATATGGGGAAAAAAAATCTGGGAAATTCCTCTCCGACCCCCTGAGGCGATCGAAACGAGTCCAGGAGATCACACTGGCCCTGATCGGAAAATGCTTCCCAACCCTAGTCATTTCCACTTCCACGAACACCATATGAATTCCCTGCCCCCGAGACAGGTTCCCAACTATCCGCAGTCTCACTCTGTACTGGCACCAGCAAGATGATCATAGAATGAAGCCTTGAAACGAGAAACAAGGAACAATTAGCCCGCGCCGCTCCCTGGTCCAAACTAGACCACTCTTTTGTATCCCTCCATTCCCACTCCGTTCATATAGCTGTCGGAGGTTCCAGACAGAAGAAATCCACAGAGAAGACCAGAAGATTCCGGAAGGCGACAAACCTGGTTGTAATTTAGAGAGTGAATAAAAATTCTATTTCTTTTGTTAATAAGTGGGAATTGTATTTATTTAAACCATATTCCATTAGAATCGTGCTTTATTGGGTTTGTTAATAGTTTAGTTAACCTGTTCACTGTTAGTTAGATAAATAAAAGTTACTTGTTGCTTTTCCAGAGAGAGTCTCCGGTAGTTCTTTTCATTTAACCACTAGAAGTTGCTGAAGAGAAGATCATACTATTTCTCACACTCACTTTAACAGGTTATGAAGAGAGAGACTCTCACTGACTGGTTGGGTGTTAGTTCTACTTCTTACAACGCCTCTACTTTCTCAGGAGGCTAAGGAAATTTGGCCTGTCAGCTACGACTCTCACCAACTTTTACAGATGCACCGTAGAAAGCATCCTTTCCGGATGTATCACAGCTTGGTATGGGGCTCCTGCTCTGCCCAAGGTCGCAAGGAACTACAAAGGGTCGTGAATGTAGCCCAGTCCCATCACGCAAACCAGCCTCCCATCCATTGACTCCGTCTACACTTCCCGCTGCCTCGGGGGAAAAGCAGCCGGCATAATCAAGGACCCCACGCACCCCGGACATTCTCTCTTCCACCTTCTTCCGTCAGGAAAAATATATAAAAGTCTGAGGTCACGTACCGACCGACTCAAGAACAGCTTCTTCCCTGCTGCTGTCAGACTTTTGAATGGACCTACCTCGCATTAAGTTGATCTTTCTCTACACCCCTAGCTATGACTGTAACACTACATTCTGCACCCTCTCCTTTCCTTCTCTATGAAAGGTATGCTTTGTCTGTATGACGCGCAAGAAATAATACCTTATGTATACATGTATGTACAAAATGCTATATACTAACACATGTATATACTAATACATAATAAATCAAATCCAATATTAAGCTGATCTTTCTCTACACCCTAGCTATGACTGTAACACTACATTCTGCACTCTCTCCTTTCCTTCTCTATGAATGGTATGCTTTGTCTGTATAGCGCGCAAGAAACAAGACTTTTCACTGTATACTAATACACGTGACAATAATAAGTCAAATCAAGTTCTCAGAGCGGGGGAATCAACCCCCCCCTTCCTAACAATAGCAACCTCAATCCCTCGGCCTACCTACCCTTCAATCTCAACAATCTGCTGCTGTGTTATGTACCTGCATGCCATTGTAATGTGGGATTGGAGAAGAGAACTCCCCCGCTCCCCGCGGTATGATGTATAGAGTCACACGGTAATGGAGAAAGAGGGAAACATAGAAAATAGGAGCAGGAGGAAACCATTCGGCCCTTCGAGCTCACTCCACCCTTCATTATGATCATGGCTGATCATCCAACTCAATAGCCTGATCCCCCCTTCCCCCCACCACATCCCTTGAGAGGGAGGCGATGGCCTAGTGGTATTATCGCTGGACTATTAATCCAGAAACTCAGCTAATGTTCTGGGGGACTCGTGTTCGAATCCCGCCACGGCAGATGGTGGAATTTGAATTCAATAAAAAATATCGCACAGAAAATGGTCAGATGTATCGGATCGTCAAGAACAGTCGTGGTACAAACTGGGGCGAGAAGGTAAGGGTTTCCCGTCCTACTCAAGGACTAGGAGGAGGCCATTCTGCCCCTCAAACCTGTTCTGCCATTAACTCCCCTCCTGCAGCTGATGTGTATCTCAGCTCCATCTCCCCGCCTCGGTTCTGTAACTCCCTTAACCCAACAAAAAAACAATCTATCCATCTGTTTCGAAAAGTCCAATTGAATTCCCCTCCCAGCAATGCCTAGTGGTATTATCGCCAGACTATTAATCCAGAAACTCAGCTAATGTTCTGGGGGACCCGGGTTCGAATCCCGCCACGGCAGACGGTGGAATTTGAATTCAATAAAAAATATCTGGAATTAAGAATCTACTGATGACCCATTGTGGGAAAAACCCATCTGGTTCCCTTTAGGGAAGGAAATCTGCCGTCCTTACCCCGGTCTGGCCTACATGTGACTCCAGAGCCACAGCAATGTGGTTGACTCTCAACTGCCCTCTAAGGGGCAACGAGGCAATAAATGCTGGACCAGCCAGCGACCCATGAGTGAATTTTTAAAAAACCTTCACCCCAAGAGCGATATCTAATTTCTTCCTGAAATCACACAACGTTTTGGCCTCAACTACTTTCTGTGGGAGTGAATTCCACCGCTCTCTGGGTGAAGAAATTTCTCCTCACCTCAGTCCTAAAAGGTTTACCCCCTTATCCTCAAACTATGACCCCCTAGTTCTGGACTCCCCCCACCATCGGGAACATTCTTTCTGAATCTACCCTGTCTAACCCTGTTAGAATTTTATAAGTTTCTATCAGATCCCCTCTCACTCTTCTAAACTCCAGTGAATATAATCCTAACCCACTTAGTCTCTCCTCATATGACAGACCTGCCATCCCAGGAATCAGCCTGGTGAAATAGAGAACAGTCGAGAAAGAACATTCTAGAATTAGCCACCAGCTTGGCTGCAGCACAGTGCTCGACTGTACCCTGGGATCCACAAATATTTACGGATCACTAATGAACAGTTCCCGTTTAAACGTACAAGCTTCACGATCTTATAGAAAGCCTGCCATTCAGCCCATTGAATTTCCACCGACTCATATTATCCAGAGCCTAACCCTGGAGCCCTACATACTTACCCTGCCATTCTCGCTAACCTGCACATCTTTGGACACTAAGGAGCAATTTATCACGGCCAATCCACCTCACCTGCACATCTTTGGACACTAAGGGGCAATTTATCACGGCCAATCCACCTCACCTGCACATCTTTGGACACTAAGGGACAATTTATCACGGCCAATCCACCTCACCTGCACATCTTTGGACACTAAGGGACAATTTATCACGGCCAATCCACCTCACCTGCACATCTTTGGACACTAAGGGGCAATTTTAGCATGGCCATTCCACCGAACCTGCACATCTTTGGACACTAAGGGGCAATTTAGCATGGCCAATCCACCTAACCCGCCCATCTTTGGATTGTGGGAGGAACCCGGAGCACCCGGAGGAAACCCACGCAGACATGGGGAGAATGTGCAAACTCCACACAGACAGTGACCCAAGCCGGGAATCGAACCCGACTCATATTATTCAGCGCCTAACCCTGGAACCCTACATACTTACCCTGCCATTCTCGCTAACCTGCACATCTTTGGACACTAAGGGGCAATTTAGCACGGCCAATCCACCGAACCGACACATCTTTGGACACTAAGGGGCAATTTAGCACGGCCAATCCACCGAACCGACACATCTTTGGACACTAAGGGGCAATTTAGCACGGCCAATCCACCTAACCCACACATCTTTGGACACTAAGGGGCAATTTAGCATGGCCAATCCACCTAACCCGCACATCTTTGGACACTAAGGGGCAATTTAGCATGGCCAATCCACCTAACCCGCACATCTTTGGACACTAAGGGGCAATTTAGCATGGCCAATCCACCTAACCTACACATCTTTGGACACTAAGGGGCAATTTAGCATGGCCAATCCACCTAACCCGCACATCTTTGGATTGTGGGAGGAACCCGGAGCACCCGGAGGAAACCCACGCAGACACGGGGAGAATGTGCAAACTCCACACAGACAGTGACCCAAGCCGGGAATCCAACCCGGGTCCCTGACAAAGGGAGGAATGGGGCCTGGCCTCTGGAACAGGTTGGAGTGAGGCCAGGCTGTGACCTCGGATGGTGGGAGTCCGGACCGCACTCTGAAAAAATTAAAATCATTGCAAGCGGGAGAAAATAAAGCTTTCAACCTCCGAGAACGATTATCCTTCTCTGTCAGCGCAGGGGAGATTGGGGAGTTGCCATGGCAACCGCATCCTATCGGATGTGGACAAGATTACGAACTGATACAGACTCATGGCGGAAGCGATCCGGTCTGGGGGGGGGGGGGATTTTCCTACAACTTCGGAAAGGAGCAGGACGGTATTCTGGGGGCTCTGCGGAGAAAGACCCCTCCCTTTGAGGGTAAAAGGGGCTTTTACATCTGGATCTGCCCAAGGCCCCCATGGTGAGGGTACTGGTAGGTGACAGGGAATGCGGGTCCACGTGACATCACCTTACTCCAATCCCTCCCTTCAGCCATAAAGAAAGCCCCTTGAAACCCCCCCAAGCCCCTCATTCAGCTGGTTTTTATATCCATTCCTGTCTGTGTGGAGTTTGCACATTCTCCTCGTGTCTGCGTGGGTTTCCTCCGGGTGCTCCGGTTTCCTCCCACAGTCCAAAGATGTGCGGGTTAGGTTGATTGACCAGGTTAGTAGGTTAGAGGGATTAGCGGGTAAATTAGCGGGTAAAAAAAAAAGGGATTAGCGGGTAGGGCCTGGGTGGGATTGTGGTCGGTGCAGACTCGATGGGCCGAATGGCCTCCTTCTGCACTGTAGGGTTTCTATGATTTCTATGATTTCTATGACATGGGCGTCGCTGGCTGGGCCCAGCATTTATTGCCCATCCCTAGTTGCCCCTTGGAGGGGGCAGTTGAGAGTCAACCACATTGGCTGTGGCTCTGGAGTCACATGTAGGCCAGACCGGGGTAAGGACGGCAGATTTCCTTCCCAAAAGGGAACCAGATGGGTTTTTTCGACAATCGACAAAGGTATCACGGTCAGTTTTTAAAGTTTATTTATTAGTGTCACAAGGTAGGCTTACATTAACACCGCAATGAAGTTACTGTGAAAATCCCCCTCGTCGCCACACTCCGGCACCTGTTCGGGTAACACTGAGGGAGAATTTAGCACCTAATCAGCACGTCTTTCGGACTGTGGGAGGAAACCGGAGCACCCGGAGGAAACCCACGCAGACACGAGGAGAATGTGCAAACTCCACACAGACAGTGACCCAAGCCGGGAATCGAACCCGGGTCCCTGGCGCTGTGAGCCAGCAGTGCTAACCCACTGTGCCACCGTGTCATGAGTGGATTCTTAATTCCAGATATATTTTATTGAATTCAAATTCCACCATCTGCCGTGGCGGGATTCGAACCCAGATCCCTCAGAACATTAGCTGAGTTTCTGGATTAATAATCCAGCAATAATAACACTAGGCCATCGCATCCCTACTTTCCCCACTCCAATCCCAACCTGCCCACAAACACTGCCACAGATACACACTTGTTCCTTCATGTTTCTAGGTGACCAGATCACCAACAACCTGTCCTGGTCCCCCCCATGCCGACACTATAGTTAAGAAAGCCCCACCAACGCCTCTACTTTCTCAGGAGGCTAAGGAAATTCAGTATGTCCACCTCGACTCTCACCAACTTTTACAGATGCCCCATAGAAAGTATCCTTTCCGGATGTATCACAGCTTGGTATGGCGCTCCTGCTCTGACCAAGACTGCAGGAAACTACAAAGGGTCGTGAATGTAGCCCAATCCATCATGCAAACAAGCCTCCCATCCATTGACGCCGTCTACACTTCCCGCTGCCTCGGGGAAAAGCAGCCGGCATAATCAAGGACCCCACGCACCCCGGACATTCTCTCTTCCACCTTCTTCCGCCGGGAAAAAGATACAACAGTCTGAGATCACAGGGCAACCGACTCAAGAACAGCTTCTTCCCTGCTGCCATCAGACTTTTGAATGGACCTACCTCGCATTAAGCTGATAGGAACATAGGAGTTAGGAGCAGAGGTTGGCGAATTTAGCCCTTCAAGCTTGCTCTGCCATTCAATCAGATCATGGCTGATATCTCCCTGGTCAAAGAAGGCAAATGGTATGTTGGCCTTCACAGCGAGAGGATTTGAGTACAGGGATAGGGATGTTTTGCTGCAATTGTACAGGGCGTTGGTGAGGCCACACCTGGAGTATTGTGAGCAGTTTTGGTGCCCTTATCTGAGGAAGGATGTCCTTGCTATAGAGGGAGCACAGAGAAGGTTTACCAGGCTGATTCCTGGGATGGCAGGTCTGTCATATGAGGAGAGACTAAGTCGGTTAGGATTATATTCACTGGAGTTTAGAAGAGTGAGAGGGGATCTCATAGAAACTTATAAAATTCTAACAGGGTTAGACAGGGTAGATTCAGAAAGAATGTTCCCGATGGTGGGGGGAGTCCAGAACTAGGGGGTCATAGTTTGAGGATAAGGGGTAAACCTTTTAGGACTGAGGTGAGGAGAAATTTCTTCACCCAGAGAGCGGTGGAATTCACTCCCACAGAAAGTGGTTGAGGCCAAAACGTTGTGAGATTTCAGGAAGAAATTAGATATCGCTCTTGGGGCTAAAGGGATCGAGGGATATGGGGGGGAGGGGGGGGGGAGCGGGCGGGGGAAGGGGGGGAATCAGGATATTGAATTCGATGATCAGCCATGATCGTAATGAATGGTGGAACAGGTTGGAAGGGCTGAATGACCTCCTCCTGCTTCTAGTTTCTATGGTCTCAAATCCAGCTCCCCAGCTGTTCCCCATATCCCCTTATCCCTTTTTTATCAAAAAGGGAGGGGGAGGGTGGGGAGAGGAGGGGTAGGGTGGGGAGAGGTGGGGGAGGGAGGGGGAGAGTGAGGAGGGTGGGAGAGGGAAGGAGAGGGAGGGGGAGGGAGGGGGAGAGTGGGAGAGGGAGGGAGAGGGAGGGGGAGAGTGGGGAGTGTGGGAGAGGGAGGGGGAGGGCGGGGGAGAGAGGGGGAGAGAAGTGGACATTGGGGGAGGGTGGGGGAAGAAGGGGAAGGGAGGGGGAGGGAGGGTGAGGGAGAGGGAGAGGGAGGGTGGGGAGAGGGTAGGGGAGGGAAGGAAAGGGAGGGGGATGGCGGGGGAGGGAGGGAGGGGGAGGGAGGGTGAGGGAGAGGGAGAGGGAGAGGGAGAGGGAGGGTGAGGAGAGGGTAGGGGAGGGAAGGAAAGGGAGGGGGATGGCGGGGGAGGGAGGGAGGGGGAGGGAGGGTGAGGGGGAGGGAGGGGGAGGGAGGGTGAGGGGGAGGGAGAGGGAGGGTGGGGGAGGGAGGGGAGGGGGAGGGTGAGGGAGGGGGGTAGGGTGAGGGGGTGGTTGGGGGCAGGGTGACTCCCATGGGGTGACACCGGCGTGGGTCACTGTTCATACCGACCTCCCCAGCTCTCCACCCTCTCGCCAGGGTTTGGGACTGGCTGTGTGTGTGTGTGTGTGTGTGTGTGTGTGTGGGCGGGTGGGGAGGGGAGGGGGGGGGGGGGGCGTGTGGATTGAGAGCTCACTGGATAATTTCAGAAGCTTTCTGCCTGATATGAAAGGTGAATATTTATATTGATCCTGAAGGCTTTGCTGTTCTGAGATTTCACACCTGCTTACCGCGCTGACAGGGTGATCATTCATTCTCCCAATTCACACCATTAAATCACTCGTTTTCTCGGTATCTCCCTCTCTCTCTCTCTGCCTCTCTCTCTCTTTCTCTGCCTCTCTCTGTCTCTCTGTCTCTCTCTCTCTGTCTTTTTCTTTCTCTCTCTGTCTCTCTCTGTCCCTGTCTCTGTCTCTCACTCTCTCACTCCCTCTGTCTCTCTCTCTCTCTGCCTCTCTCTGTCTCTCTCTCTCTGCCTCTCTCTCTCTGCCTCTCTCTCTCTGTCTCTCTCTCTCTTTGTATCTCTGTATCTCTCGGTCTCTGTCTCTATCTCTTCTGTCTCTCGCTCTCTCTATCTCTCTCTTTGTCTCTTGTTCTCTCTGTCTCTCTATCTCGCTCTTTCCCTCTCTGTCCCTCTGTTTCTCTTTGTCTCTCTCTCTCTGTCTCTCTCCCTCTTTCTCTCTCTGTCTCTCACTCTCTCTCGCCCTGTCTCTCTCAGTCTCTCCCTTGCTCTCTCTCTCTCTGTCCCTCTCTGTCGCTCTCTGTCTTTTTCTTTCTCTCTCTGTCTCTCTCTCTCTGTCCCTGTCTCTGTCTCTCGCTCTCTCTCTCGCTCTGTTTCTCTCTCTCTCTGTCTCTCTCTCTCTGACCCTGTCTCTCTCTCTCTGTCCCTCTCTCTCAGTATCTCTGTCTCTCTCTGTCACGGTCTCTCTCTCTCTCTCTCTGTCCCTTTCTCTGTCTGCAAATGGAAATAAGCAGAGAGAGAGAGAGCGACAGAGAGATCAGAGAGACAGGCAGAGGGAGAGAGAGAAGGGTACATGTGACAGGGAGACAGAGAGGGACAGACAGAAAGACAGACAGAGAAAGAGGGACTAGGGAGAGAGAGAGAGACAGAGAGATAGAGCGAGAGTGAGACAGACAGAAATAGAGAGAGGGAGGGAGATGACAGAGAGAGAGAGATGTGAGAGAGGGGCAGAGACGGATAGATGGGAAAGGAGAGGGAAACGGGGAGAGAGAGAGAGGGAAAGAAAGGGATGAGAGAGAGAGAAAAAAATGAAGCAGGGACAGATAGATAGAGAGAGAAGCAGAAAGAGACAGAGAGAAAGAGAGAGAGAGAGACAGAGAGAGAGAGAGAGAGAGACAGAGAGAGAGAGAGACAGAGAGAGAGAGAGACAGACAGAGAGAGAGAGAGAGACAGAGAGAGAGAGAGACAGAGAGACAGAGAGAGAGATTAGTGAGTGGTGAGTTCTCCCGCAGTCCGTGTGTGTGTTTGGGGAGCTCAGGCCGGGGGTCGGTTCCCGCAGCTCTGCAGGCCGATGGGGGTGCTATCTGTGTCGCCTCCCCCCACCCAGACCCGAACAAGGGGCAATACCATCCCGACCCAAACTCACCGAGAGGGCCCAGGGTGGACAGAGCGGCCGCCAACTGTAGGTGGAGCAATCCCTGGAGCTTTCACCGTGAGCTGCCGACCCCCCTCTCCCCTGGTCAAACAGCCAATTCCCCCCCTCCCCCCACAAACCCATTCCCCAATGTGCGACGGTCACCCAGTTTCCTGGCTGCCAATCCCAACACGGAAATTGATTTTCCATTCCAGGGCGGTCCTGGAGGAGATGGCAAGGCCTAACTTGACCCTTGACCCTTGATTCCATCAAAGGGGCCTTGTCAGTGGGGGGGGGGGGGGGGGGGGGGTTGCACTCGGCAAGGGCCAGACCAGGCCCCAGGCCCAGTCGAGGAAGATGCATTGCTAGCTGGGTGAAGACCCTACCTCACCGATACCAAGACCAGGCCGGCGAGGGCGCAAGCCACAATTCAACCGACAGTGTCCTCACTCCGTTCTAACGCACAATCCCCGTAGCCTCAATCAATGGGCCCCATCGACCTCTAACCCCATCTGACCTTTGACCACCGGCGGGGAGGGAAAGGGAACTTAACCCAATCGGGATTTGGCCAATTAGGTGCGAAAAGATACTGGCTGGCCTAACCCCCCTCCCCTCGGTGAGGTGTGCCCCTCACCACCCTCCCCCGCCCACCTTACTCCCCCCGCCCCACCTCGAGGCTCCCTTCCCTTCTTCACTGACTTCAGGGACCCCTGTTAAAGAGGGACTCTCTCCGTCAGGGACCCTTGTTAAAGAGGGAGTCTCTCCGTCAGGGACCCCTGTTAAAGAGGGACTCTCTCCGTCAGGGACCCTTTTAAAGAGGGGATTTCACTATCAGGGGCTCCTTTTAAGACTATAAGATACAGGAGCAGAATGAGGCCATTCGGCCCATCGAGTCTGCCCCGCCATGGCTGATAAGTTTCTCACCCCATTCTCCCGCCATTTCCCTGTGACCTTTGACCCCCCTCACCAATCGGGAACCTATCTATCTCTGTCTCCAATACACTCAATGACCCGGCCTCCTCTGTGGCAGCGAATTCCACAGATTCACCCACCCTCCGGCTGAAGAAATTCCTCCTCATCTCGGTTCTAAAGGGTCCGTCCCTTTACTCTGAGGCCGAGCCCTCGGATCCCAGTCTCTCCGACTAATGGAAACATCTTCCCCGCGTCCACTCTATCCGGGCCTTTCAGTATTCTGTAAGTTTCAATGAGATCGCCCCCTCATCCTTCTAAACTCCATCGAGTCCAGACCCAGAATCCTCAAACGCTCCTCATATGTCAAACCTTTCATTTAAAGGGGATGGGGGGGCCTCACTATTGGGGACAGTCTTTTTGTTATTCAGTCGTGGGACATGGGCGTCGCTGGCTGGGCCCAGCATTTATTGCCCATCCCTAGTTGCCCCTTGGAGGGCAGTTGAGAGTCAACCACATTGGCTGTGGCTCTGGAGTCACATGTAGGCCAGACCGGGGTAAGGACGGCAGATTTCCTTCCCTAAAGGGAACCAGATGGGTTTTTCCCGACAATGGGTCATCAGTAGATTCTTAAGAATCATAGAATCCCGACAGTGCAGAAGGAGGCCATTTGGCCCATCGAGACTGCGCCGACCACAATCCCACCCAGGCCCCATTGCCACGACCCCATGCTTTTCCCCTCGCCTCCGGGTGCTCCGGTTTCCTCCCACAGTCTGAAAGACGTGCTGGTTAGGGTGCATTGACCTGAACAGGTGCCGGAGAGTGGCGACTAGGGGAATTTCACAGTAACTTCATTGCAGTGTTAATGTAAGCCTAATAAATAAACTTTAACTTTTGGCTCGTCACCCTGATACTAAAGGGCAATTTAGCGTGGCCAATCCACCTGACCTGCACACCTTTGGACTGTGGGAGGAAACCGGAGCACCCGGAGCAAACCCACGCAGACATGGGGAGAATGTGCAAACTCCACACAGACAGTGACCCAAGCCGGGAATTGAACCCGGGTCCCTGGCGCTGTGAGGCAGCAGTGCTAACCACTGTGCTACCGTGCCGCTCAAATTCCAGATATTTTTTATTGAATTCAAATTCCACCATCTGCTGTTGCGGGATTCGAACCCGGGTCCCCCAGAACATTAACTGAGTTTCTGGATTAAAAGACTCGCAATAATACCATTAGGCCATCCCGGGGGATTGAGTAGGTGAGATAGACCCCTCCCCTGCCAATCAATCCCTTTATTTTGAAAGTTGAAGCAGTTTACAAAGTGATGATGCTTGGCGTAACAAGATGGCTGAACGGCTTCCCCATAGGCCGTGCCATCCTTGGCAGTCGTAGTCGCGATGTTAATCCACTCTCGTCCGGACAAAGGTGATTTTCTTTTTAAAACCTGAGGGAAAACACCTTCCGTCCTTTCTCACGGCAGTCTTGAGGTCAGTGGAGTTCATTTGTTCGAGCGGTCCTCCCACCCCTAAGCATTGTGGGTAGGAACGGCCTCCATTTTGGTCATCGACTGGGCCTTCACCTTCGAACCAGGCCTCCTGCGCGATTCCTCAAATTCATTGAATGACCTTGGTGATTGGAAACTTCTAGAAGGCGCCAATGGAGAGGCCGGGGGTGGGCGGTAGGGGGCTGACAGACGTTATCAGTTGGCCCAGGTGACATCAGGTCAATTGAGGTGGAAGCGAGCACAATGCACCTGGGGCTAAACGGGTCATAGAGTCATAGAGGTTTACAACATGGAAACGGGCCCTTCGGCCCAACTTGTCCATGCCACCCCTTTTTTTTAACCACTAAGCTAACCCTAATTGCCCGCATTTGGCCCATATCCCTCTATACCCATCTTACCCATGTAACTGTCTAACTGCTTTTTAAAAGACAAAATTGTACCCGCCTCTACTACTACTTCTGGCAGCTTGTTCCAGACACTCACCACCCTCTGTGTGAAAAAATTGCCTCTCTGGACACTTTTGTATCTCTCCCCTACCTTTGGGAAAAGATATTGACTATCAAGTCAATCTTAATCCGGGATAGTCAGCACGGATTCGTGAAGGGCAAGTCGTGCCTCACAAATTTGATTGAATTTTTTGAGGAGGTAACTAAGTGTGTTGATGAAGGTAGGGCAGTTGATGTCATATACATGGATTTTAGTAAGGCGTTTGATAAGGTCCCCCATGGTGGCTTATGATGAAAGTAAGGAGATGTGGGATAGAGGGAAAGTTGGCCGATTGGATAGGTAACTGGCTATCTGATCGAAGACAGAGGGTGGTGGTGGATGGAAAATTTTTGGATTGGAGGCAGGTTGCTAGCGGAGTGCCACAGGGATCAGTGCTTGGTCCTCTGCTCTTTGTGATTTTTATTAATGACTTAGAGGAGGGGGCTGAAGGGTGGATCAGTAAATTTGCTGATGACACCAAGATTGGTGGAGTAGTGGATGAGGTGGAGGGCTGTTGTAGGCTGCAAAGAGACATAGATAGGATGCAAAGCTGGGCTGAAAAATGGCAAATGGAGTTTAACCCTGATAAATGTGAGGTGACTCATTTTGGTAGGACAAATTTAAATGTGGATTACAGGGTCAAAGGTAGGGTTCTGAACACTGTGGAGGAACAGAGAGATCTTGGGGTCCATATCCACAGATCTCTGAAGGTTGCCACTCAAGTGGATAGAGCTGTGAAGAAGGCCTATAGTGTGTTAGCTTTTATTAACAGGGGGTTGGAGTTTAAGAGCCATGGGGTTATGCTGCAACTGTACAGGACCTTGGTGAGACCACATTTGGAATATTGTGTGCAGTTCTGGTCACCTCACTATAAGAAGGATGAGGAAGCGCTGGAACGAGTGCAGAGGAGATTTACCAGGATGCTGCCTGGTTTAGAGGGTAGGTCTTATGAGGAAAGGTTGAGGGAGCTAGGGCTGTTCTCTCTGGAGCGGAGGAGGCTGAGGGGAGACTTAATAGAGGTTTATAAAATGATGAAGGGGATAGATAGAGTGAACGTTCAAAGACTATTTCCTCGGGTGGATGGAGCTATTACAAGGGGGCATAACTATAGGGTTCATGGTGGGAGATATAGGAAGGATATCAGAGGTAGGTTCTTTACTCAGAGAGTGGTTCAGGTGTGGAATGGACTGCCTGCTGTGATAGTGGAGTCGGACACTTTAGGAACTTTCAAGCGGTTATTGGATAGGCACATGGAGCACACCAGGATGATAGGGAGTGGGATAGCTTGATCTTGGTTTCAGATAAAGCTCGGCACCACACCGTGGGCCGAAGGGCCTGTTCTGTGCTGTACTGTTCTAAGTCTAAGTCTAAGATCGCCCCTCAGCCTCCAACGCTCCAGGGAAAAATGTCCCAGTCTATCCAGCCTCTCCTTATAACTCAAACCATCAAGTCCCGGTACCATCCTAGTAAATCTCTTCTGCACTCTTTCTAGTTTAATCATATCCTTTCTATAATAGGGTGACCAGAACTGTACACAGTATTCCAAGTGTGGCCTTACCAATGTCTTGTACAACTTCAACAAGACGTCCCAACTCCTGTATTCAATGTTCTGACCGATGAAACCAAGCATGCCGAATGACTTCTTCACCACTCTGTCCACCTGTGACTCCACTTTCAAGGAGCTATGAACTTAAGGGTCCTCCCCCTTAAAGCCGTACGCACCCTTGACCGCTCGTTATCGACCAGTGGGGACCACAGGATCCTCCAATCCAGTTCGGGTTTGCTTTCTACATTGTTCAAGGCCCTGTGTGTGTGTCCGCATGTGAGCAAGAACATTTCCTTGCCATTGCTGCGTTCCTCTCAGTTACTGCCACATCCCCGTGGCACACCCCACTTCCACTTCCTTCTCAGACCTGAGGTAACAGCCAGGCATTGGGCCTTGGTGGGACCCAGTGATGTTGGAAGGAAAAGTCTTAAGACCATAAGACCATAAGACATAGGAGCGGAAGTAAGGCCATTCGGCCCATCGAGTCCACTCCACCATTCAATCATGGTTGATTTCAACTCCATTTACCCGCTCTCTCCCCATAGCCCTTAATTCCTCGAGAAATCAAGAATTTATCAATTTCTGTCTTGAAGACGCTCAACGTCTCGGCCTCCACAGCCCTCTGTGGCAATGAATTCTTGGAGGCCGTCAGCCTGAGGGGAAATTGGTGACCAGTGCGTCAAACCTGGGGATCGTGACTCTTGCTGCGGGGATTAGCCCTGTTGAGATGCAAACCACACCCCACCCCACACTTCACTCGAACAGGCGCCTCCAGCCACCAAACTGTCTCAAGAGCCCAGGTATCTGGAACGCTCTCCCTTTCTGATCATGGATTGGTCATCGATCCCGATGAGTTAACTCTTGGTCAATCTCTCTCTTTGTCTCTCTCTCTCTCTCTGTCTCTCTCTCTCTGTCTCTCTCTCTCTCTTTGTCTCTCTGTCTCTCTCTCTCTGTCTCTCTCTCTCTGTCTCTCTCTCTACCTCTCTCTCTCTTTGTCTCTCTCTCTCTCTGTCTCTTTCTCTGTCTCTTTCTCTCTCTCTGTCTCTTTCTCTCTCTCTGTCTCTCTCTCTCCTTGTCTCTCTGTCTCTCTGTCTCCCTGTCATAGAATCATAGAATCCCTACAGTGCAGAAAGAGGCCATTGGGCCCATCGAGTCTGCACCGACTCAATCCCACCCCGGCCTACCCCCATAGCCCTACACATTTACCCGCTAATCCCTCTAACCTACGCATCCCAGGACACTAAGGGGCAATTTAGCATGGCCAATCAACCTAACCCGCACATCTTTGGACTGTGGGAGGAAACCGGAGCACCCGGAGGAAACCCACGCCGACACGAGGAGAATGTGCAAACTCCACACAGACAGTGACCCGAGCCGGGAATCGAACCCGGGACCCTGGAGCTGTGAAGCGGCAGTGCTAACCCACTGTGCTACCGTGCCACCCTGTCTCTCTCTCTCCCTGTCTCTCTCTCCCTGTCTCTCTCTGTCTCTCTCTCTCTTTGTCTCTGTGTCTCACTCTCTCTGTGTCTCACTCTCTCTCCATCTCACTCTCTCTCCGTCTCTCTCTCTCCGTCTCTCTCTGTCCCTTCTCTCTCTCCTGAGATGCTGTCTGACCTGTCGATCACGGTGGCTGAAAGAGGCCGCACCCTCCGAGGGGACTGAGGTGAGTGATGGTGGGAATGGTGGAGGACCAGGCCTTCCGTTCCCCTTCGATATGGGGTGAGGGGGATCAGATGAATTTGGATGTTAATCACGCGGCCGCACCCCACCCCCCCACTGCACCCCCCACCCATATCAAAGCAAGCGAGGGAGGACTGAGTTCTTTGATATCAAACAGCGAGGGTTGATGAGGGGAGTGGAGTTGATGTAGCGCACATAGATTTCAAAATCAGCGTTTTGTGACCTATCATCTGGCAAACTGGAGATCAAAATTAAACTCCCTCCACCACCGACGCACAGTGGCAGCAGTGTGTACCATCTACAAGATGCACTGCAGCGACTTGCCAAGGCTCCTTCGACAGCACCTTCCAAACCCACCACCTCTACCACCTAGAAGGACAAGGGGGGGGCAGCAGACACATGGGGAACACCCCCACCTGCAAGTTCCCCCTCCGAGCCACTCACCATCCCGACTTGGAAATATATCGGCTGTTCCTTCACTGTGGCTGGGGTCAAAATCCTGGAACTCCCTCCCTAACAGCACTGTGGGTGTACCTACACCACACGGGGACTGACTGATGTCCAATCACAATCCTGGAACTCCCTCCCTAACAGCACTGTGGGTGTACCTACACCACACGGGGACTGACTGATGTCCAATCACAAACCTGGAACTCCCTCCCTAACAGCACTGTGGGTGTACCTACACCACACGGGGACTGACTGATGTCCAATCGCAATCCTGGAACTCCCTCCCTAACAGCACTGTGGGTGTACCTACACCACACGGGGACTGACTGATGTCCAATCGCAATCCTGGAACTCCCTCCCTAACAGCACTGTGGATGTACCTACACCACACAGGGACTGCAGTGGGTTCAAGATGGCGGCTCACCCACCACCTTCTCAAGGGGTGATTAGGGATGGGCAGTAAATGCTGGACCCGTTAAATTGATTTTCACAAAGGGAATTGGGTCTGGGCCAGTCACAAAGCGCAGAGTCACTTCGCCTCAGTCACTATGGAGATCACCAGGCCCTGAGTCACTAGGCCCAGTCACTAGGCCGGGAGTTACAAGGCCCCGAGTCACGAGGCCCAGTCACTAGGCCGGGAGTTACAAGGCCAGAGTCACTCGGCCCCGAGTTACTATGGAGATCACTATGGCACAAGTCACTGGACCCTGAGTTACTGTAGAGTCACTAGGCCTCGAGTCACTATGGAGATCACTAGGCCCGAGTCACTGTGGAGATCACTTGGCCCCGAATCACTATGGAGATCAAAGAACAAAGAACAAAGAACAGTACAGCACAGGAAACAGGCCCTTCGGCCCTCCAAGCCTGTGCCGCTCCTTGGTCCAACTAGACCAATCGTTTGTATCCCTCCATTCCCAGGCTGCTCATGTGACTATCCAGGTAAGTCTTAAACGATGTCAGCGTGCCTGCCTCCACCACCCTACTTGGCAGCGCATTCCAGGCCCCCACCACCCTCTGTGTAAAAAACGTCCCTCTGATGTCTGAGTTATACTTCGCCCCTCTCACCTTGAGCCCATGACCCCTCGTGATCGTCACCTCCGACCTGGGAAAAAGCTTCCCACTGTTCACCCTATCTATACCCTTCATAATCTTGTACACCTCTATTAGATCTCCCCTCATTCTCCGTCTTTCCAAGGAGAACAACCCCAGTCTACCCAATCTCTCCTCATAGCTAAGACCCTCCATACCAGGCAACATCCTGGTAAACCTTCTCTGCACTCTCTCTAACGCCTCCACGTCCTTCTGGTAGTGCGGCGACCAGAACTGGACGCAGTACTCCAAATGTGGCCTAACCAGCGTTCTATACAGCTGCATCATCAGACTCCAGCTTTTATACTCTATACCCCGTCCTATAAAGGCAAGCATACCATATGCCTTCTTCACCACCTTCTCCACCTGTGTTGCCACCTTCAAGGATTTGTGGACTTGCACACCTAGGTCCCTCTGTGTTTCTATACTCCTGATGACTCTGCCATTTATTGTATAACTCCTGCCTACATTATTTCTTCCAAAATGCATCACTTCGCATTTATCCGGATTAAACTCCATCTGCCACCTCTCCGCCCAATTTTCCAGCCTATCTATATCCTGCTGTATTGCCCGACAATGCTCTTCGCTATCCACAAGTCCAGCCATCTTCGTGTCATCCGCAAACTTGCTGATTACACCAGTTACACCTTCTTCCAAATCATTTATATATATCACAAATAGCAGAGGTCCCAGTACAGAGCCCTGCGGAACACCACTGGTCACAGACCTCCAGCCGGGAAAAGACCCTTCGACCACTACCCTCTGTCTCCTATGGCCAAGCCAGTTCTCCACCCATCTAGCCACTTCTCCTTGTATCCCATGAGCCTTAACCTTCTTAACCAACCTGCCATGTGCCTTACTGAAATCCATATAGACGACATCCACGGCCCTTCCTTCATCAACCGTTTTTGTCACTTCCTCAAAAAACTCCACCAAATTTGTAAGGCACGACCTCCCTCTTACAAAACCATGCTGTCTGTCACTAATGAGATTGTTCCGTTCTAAATGCACATACATCCTGTCTCTAAGAATCCTCTCCAACAACTTCCCGACCACGGACGTCAAGCTCACCGGCCTATAATTTCCTGGGTTATCCCTGCTACCTTTCTTCAACAACGGGACCATATTCGCTATCCTCCAATCCTCAGGGACCTCACCCGTGTCCAAAGAAGCGACAAAGATTTCCGTCAGAGGCCCAGCAATTTCATCTCTCGTCTCCCTGAGCAGTCGAGGATAGATGCTATCAGGCCCTGGGGCTTTGTCAGTCTTAATGTTCCCTAAAAAACCTAACACTTCCTCTCTTGTAATGGAGATTTTCTCTAACGGGTCAACACCTCCCTCCGAGACACTCCCGGTTAACACGCCCCTCTCCTTCGTGAATACCGATGCAAAGTACGGTAGCACAGTGGTTAGCACTGCTGCTTCACAGCTCCAGGGTCCCGGGTTCGATTCCCGGCTCGGGAAACTGTCTGTGTGGAGTTTGCACATTCTCCTCGTGTCTGCGTGGGTTTCCTCCGGGTGCTCCGGTTTCCTCCCACAGTCCAAAGATGTGCGGGTTAGATTGATTGGCCAGGTTAAAAATTGCCCCTTAGAGTCCTGGGATGCGTAGGTTAGAGGGATTAGCGGGTAAATTAGCGGGTAAAAAAAAAGGGATTAGCGGGTAGGATTGTGGTCGGTGCAGACTCGATGGGCCGAATGGCCTCCTTCTGCACTGTAGGGTTTCTATGATTCTATGATTTAGGATCTCCCCTATTCCCTTGGGTTCTAAGCATAATTCCCCTCCTTTGTCCCTGAGAGGTCCGATTTTCTCCCTGACCACTCTTTTGTTCCTAACGTATGAATAGAATGCCTTAGGATTCACTAGGGACAGTCACTGGGCCCAGAGTCACAAGACCCCAAGTTAC
>NW_027590608.1:27500-37500 GCF_964213995.1 Mustelus asterias
GGGGGAACTCCGAGAGATTTACGAAACCACGCTCCACTAACTTCGATATAGTAATGTGTGAAAATGATGCTGGTTTCAAAGGGAAACACTAGCTGCTCCCAAAATAAACCTGAAGATTGATTCACAAAGAACAAAGAACAGTACAGCACAGGAACAGGCCCTTCGACCCTCCAAGCCCGCGCCCGTCATGATGCCCTAACTATACTAAAACCGTACGCACTTACGGAGTCCGGATCCTTCCATTCCCATCCTGTTCATTATTCGTCTAAGAAATCTTAGAAACCCTACAGTACAGAAAGAGGCCATTCGGCCCATCAAGTCTGCACCGACCACAATCCCACCCAGGCCCTACCCCCATATCCCTACATATGTATCCACTCATCCCTCTAACCTACGCATCTCAGGACACTAAGGGCAACTTTAGCACGGCCAATCAACCTAACCCGCACATCTTTGGTGTGTGGGAGGAAACCGGAGCACCCGGAGGAAACCCACGCAGACACGGGGAGAATGTGCGAACTCCACACAGACAGTGACCCAAGCCGGGAATCGAACCCGGGTCCCTGGAGCTGTGAAGCAGCAGTGCTAACCACTGTGCTACCGTGCTGCCCCTCAATGGCCGCTATCGTACCTACTCCCACCACCTCCCCGGGCAGTGTGTTCCAGACATTCACCCCCCTCTGTGTAAAACACTTGTCTCACACATTTCCTCTCAACTTTCCCCCACGCACCTTAAACCTATGTCCCCGAGTACTTGACTTTTCTATCCTGGGAAAAAGCATCTGACTATCCACTCTGTCCATGCCTCTCATAATCTTGTAACCCTCTATCAGGTCACCCCCTCAACCTCCGTCGTTCCAGTGAGAACAAACCAAGTTTCTCCAACCTCTCCTCATAGCTAATACCCTCCAGACCAGACAACATCCTGGTAAACCTCTTCTGTACCCTCTCCAAAGCCCCCACATCCTTCTGGTAGTGTGGCGACCAGAATTGAACACTATTTTCCAAATGAGGCCTGACTGAGGTTCTATAAAGCTGCAGCATGACCTGCCAATTTCTATACTCAATGCCCCGGCCGATGAAGGCAAGCATGCCGTATGCCTTCTTGACTACCTTCTCCACCTGCGTTGCCACTTTCAGTAATCGGTGGACATGTACGCCCAGATCCCTCTGTCTGTCAATACTCCAAAGGGTTCCACCATTTACTGTATAATTCCTACATTCATTGGACCTTCCAAAATGCATTACCTCACACCCGCTTATCTTTGGAAGTCTTCAGAATCACGGCAGTGGGTGCGATCGAGGGGGCACCTGCATTTATATGACCCAACGACAGTGTGGCGCTCCCTCAGTACTGACCCTACGACAGTGTGGCGCTCCCTCAGTACTGACCCTACGACAGTGTGGCGCTCCCTCAGTACTGACCCTCTGACAGTGCGGCGCTCCCTCAGTACTGACCCTACGACAGTGTGGCGCTCCCTCAGTACTGACCCTACGACAGTGTGGCGCTCCCTCAGTACTGACCCTACGACAGTGTGGCGCTCCCTCAGCACTGACCCTACGACAGTGTGGCGCTCCCTCAGTACTGACCCTCTGACAGTGCGGCGCTCCCTCAGTACTGACCCTCCGACAGTGTGGCACTCCCTCAGCACTGACCCTACGACAGTGTGGCGCTCCCTCAGTACTGACCCTACGACAGTGTGGCGCTCCCTCAGTACTGACCCTCCGACAGTGCGGCACTCCCTCAGTACTGACCCTCTGACAGTGCGGCACTCCCTCAGTACTGACCCTCCGACAGTGCGGCACTCCCTCAGTACTGATTCTCCGACAGTGCGGCACTCCCTCAGCACTGACCCTCTGACAGTGCGGCACTCCCTCAGTACTGACCCTCTGACAGTGCGGCACTCCCTCAGCACTGATTCTCCGACAGTGCGGCACTCCCTCAGCACTGACCCTCTGACAGTGCGGCACTCCCTCAGTACTGACCCTCTGACAGTGCGGCACTCCCTCAGCACTGATTCTCCGACAGTGCGGCACTCCCTCAGCACTGACCCTCTGACAGTGCGGCACTCCCTCAGTACTGACCCTCCGACAGTGCGGCACTCCCTCAGTACTGACCCAAGGACTAGGAGGAGGCCATTCTGCCCCTTGAACCTGTTCCGCCATTAACTCCTCTCCGAAAGCTGATCTGCATCATAACTCGCTATCTAACCCCGTACTGTACCTGTCCTGGGAGTGTTTGATGGGGGACAGTGTAGAGGGAGCTTTACTCTGTATCTAACCCCGTACTGTACCTGTCCTGGGAGTGTTTGATGGGGACAGTGTAGAGGGAGCTTTACTCTGTATCTAACCCCGTGCTGTACCTGTCCTGGGAGTGGTTGATGGGGGACAGTGTAGTGGGAGCTTTACTCTGTATCTAACCCCGTGCTGTACCTGTCCTGGGAGTGTTTGATGGGGACAGTGTAGAGGGAGCTTTACTCTGTATCTAACACCGTGCTGTACGTGCCTGGGAGTGTTTAATGGGGACAGTGTAGAGGGAGCTTTACTCTGTATCTAACCCCGTGCCGTACCTGTCCTGGGAGTGTTTGATGGAGGACAGTGCAGAGGGAGCTTTACTCTGTATCTAACCCCGTGCTGTACCCGTCCTGGGAGTGTTTGATGGGGACAGTGTAGAGGGAGCTTTACTCTGTATCTAACCCCGTGCTGTACCTGTCCTGGGAGTGTTTGATGGGGGACAGTGTAGAGGGAGCTTTACTCTGTATCTAACCCCCGCGCTGTACCTGTCCTGGGAGTGTTTGATGGGGACAGCGTAGAGGGAGCTTTACTCTGTATCTAACCCCGTGCTGTACCTGTCCTGGGAGTGTTTGATGGTGGACAGTGTAGAGGGAGCTTTACTCTGTATCTAACCCCGTGCTGTACCTGTCCCGGGAGTGTTTGATGGGGGACAGTGTTGAGGGAGCTTTATTCTGTATCTAACCCCGTGCTGTACCTGTCCTGGGAGTGTTTGATGGGGGACAGTGTAGAGGGAGCTTTACTCTGTATCTAACCCCGTGCTGTACCTGTCCTGGGAATGTTTGATGGGGGACAGTGTGGAGGGAGCTTTACTCTGTATCTAACCCCGTGCTGTCCCTGTCCTGGGAGTGTTTGATGGGGGACAGTGTTGAGGGAGCTTTATTCTGTATCTAACCCCGTGCTGTACCTGTCCTGGGAGTGTTTGATGGGGGACAGTGTAGAGGGAGCTTTACTCTGTATCTAACCCCGTGCTGTACCTGTCCTGGGAATGTTTGATGGGGGACAGTGTGGAGGGAGCTTTACTCTGTATCTAACCCCGTGCTGTCCCTGTCCTGGGAGTGTTTGATGGGGGACAGTGTAGAGGGAGTTTTACTCTGTATCTAACCCCGTGCTGTCCCTGTCCTGGGAGTGTTTGATGGGGGACAGTGTAGAGGGAGTTTTACTCTGTATCTAACCCCGTGCTGTACCTGTCCTGGGAGTGTTTGATGGGGGACAGTGTAGAGGGAGTTTTACTCTGTATCTAACCCCGTGCTGTACCTGTCCTGGGAGTGTTTGATGGGGACAGTGTAGAGGGAGCTTTACTCTGTATCTAACCCCGTGCTGTACCTGTCCTGGGAGTGTTTGATGGGGGACAGTGTAGAGGGAGCTTTACTCTGTATCTAACCCCGTGCTGTACCTGTCCTGGGAGTGTTTGATGGGGGACAGGATTTGTTTGGAGTGGAGATATTACCCAGGCACTGTTAGTGATGTATTGTGATGGGAGTGATGCTGAAATCCTGATCTAATTGTAATGAGTTTACGGGCCTTTGCTTTATGCAGCTTATCGTGTGATTTCCCTCACTGGTAGAACAGTCATAATGCAGTTATTTAAATCAAATCATTTGGTTATATAAATATTAGTCTGCGAATTTCACACTGGCCTGTTCCATGGTGTTCTTTGTGATTCACAGATCTTTGAGCATCAGATATACCGCAGTCTGAACACGATGAGATATAGGAACAGAATTAGGCCATTCGGCCCATCAAGTCTGCCCCGCCATGGCTGATAAGTTTCTCAACCCCATTCTCCCGCCTTTTCCCCGTGACCTTTGACCCCCTCACCAATCGGGAACCTATCTCTCTCTGTCTTCAATACACTCGATGACCCGGCCTCCTCTGTGGCAGCGAATTCCACAGATTCACCCCCACCCTCCGGCTGAAGAAATTCCTCCTCATCTCGGTTCTAAAGGGTCCGTCCCTTTACTCTGAGGCCGTGCCCTCGGATCCCAGTCTCTCCGACTAATGGGAACATCTTCCCCGCGTCCACTCTATCCAGGGCCTTTCAGTATTCTGGAAGTTTCAATGAGATTCCGCCCCTCATCCTTCTGAACTCCATTGAGTACAGACCCAGAGTCCTCAAACGCTCCTCATACGTCAAGCCTTTCAATCCTGGGATCCTCTCCAAGGCCGGCACATCCTTCCTTAGATACGGGGCCCAAAACTGCTCACAATACTCTAAATACTGGTGTGACCAGAGCCTGATAAAGCCTCAGCAGCACATCCCTGCTTTTGTATTCTAGCCCTCTCAAAATGAATGCTAACATTGACATTTTTGTTAAAAATTCATCCCTGGGACATGGGCGTCGCTGGCTGGGCCCAGCATTTATTGCCCATCCCTAGTTGCCCTTGGAGGGCAGTTGAGAGTCAACCACATTGCTGTGTCTCTGGAGTCATATAAAGTTTAAAGGTTAAGTTTATTTAGAATCATAGAATCCTACAGTGCAGAAGGAGGCCATTCGACCCATCGAGTTTGCACCGACCACAATCCCACCCAGGCCCTTTCCCCATAGCCCCAGATATTTATCCTACCAACCCTTGACATTGAGGGGCAATTTAGCATGGCCAATCCACTTTACCCGCACATCTTTGGACTGCGGGAGGAAGTCGGGACACCCGGAGGAAACCCACGCAGACACGGGGGGAGAACGTGTAAACTCCGCACAGACGGTGACCCGAGCCGGGAGTCAAACCCGGGTCCCTGGCGCTGGGAGGTAGCAGCGCTAACCCACTGTGCCACCGTGCCACCCCACCCACTGTGCCACAAGTAGGCCAGACCGGGGTAAGAATGGCAGATTTCCTTCCCTAAAGGGAACCAGATGGGTTTTTCCGACAATGGGTCATCAGTAGATTCTTAATTCCAGATATTTTTTATTGAATTCAAATTCCACCATCTGCGGGATTCGAACCCGGGTCCCCCAGAACATTAGCTGAGTTTCTGGATTAATAGTCGAGCGATAATACCACTAGGCCGTCGCCTCCTCTATCTCATGAAGTTACAGCACCCACCCTCTCAGCTTGCTTCTTGAATATCATTGCCGGGGTGCACTCGCTACCCATCCCTCCCTCTGCCTTTCTCGAAAGGGAAATCTCTCTCTCTCCACACTGTTCCCCACCAGCGGGAAGTATACCTGTGGCCACCGTTTCTGGTCTCCTCCTCTCTCCTTCCCTCACAGGAGAAACCCTCTCCTCCCCCCACCCCCTGCCGGGAATCCAGTGGGGTTAGCGTCCCTGCCTCTGGAGGAGGTGCAGAGGAGATTCGCTAGGTTGATTCCGGAGTTGAGTGTTGGCTTATGAGGAGAGACTGAGTAGACTGGGGCTATACTCATTGGAATTCAGAAGAATGAGGGGGGCATCTTATAGAAACATATAAGATTATGAAGGGAATAGATAAGATAGAAGCAAGGAGATTGTTTCCACTGGCGGGTGAAACTAGAATTAGGGGGCATGGCCTCAAAATAAGGGGGAGCAAATTTAGGACTGAGTTGAGGAGGAATTTCTTCACACAAAGGGTTGTGAATCTGTGGAACTCCCTGCCCAGTTGAGGCTACCTCATTGAATGTTTTTAAGGCAAGGATAGATAGATTTTTGAAGGAATTAAGGGTTAGGGTGAGCGGGCGGGTAAGTGGAGCTGAGTCCACGAAAAGATCAGCCATGATCTTATTGAATGGCGGAGCAGGCTCGAGGGGCCAGATGGCCGACTCCTGCTCCTAGCTCTTATGTTCCTTTGTTCTCTAAGCAGATGCGCCGGGCTCCCATCAAGAGACTTGGCAGCCACGGGGACCAAGGTTCGAGCGTCGACCGGTGAGCCCTCCGGAACAGGCCGATGATGGGCGGGGAGAGCAGGAGAATGTCCTGGTCCGCTTTGGGACGGAGCGGGAGCTGGGCTCTCTACTCTCTCCCTCCGTCACTCTGCACCGCAGCGTACGTGGAAAACATGGTCGCCACCACAGTAACTCGGGCTCTCTGAGGGAAATGGTGCCACAGTCCCCGCTGCTTGCACCCATCTCCAAATGGGCCAGTTCTGTCAGGGCCAGGATGGCCAGCTTACATTCGATCAGCCTTGGGTTTAGGGCAGGGAGACAGAGAGGAGTTTCTCTGATTTCCGCACTCTCCACACCCGAGGACAAGCATCTGTATAATTTTGCACCCGCAGATAAATCCCACTCACCCACTTAGCCTGTCGGTATTAGCCCAGCCATGACCCATCTCCCTCAGCGGTGGAGGGTGTGAGACAATGGTGGCCCCCCCCTCTCTTATTCTCCAGTCACTCTTTTCGCAGCCACACCTTGTGTACGTGAAGGGTCTTTCAGGGAAGGGCAACACGGTGATACAGTGGTTAGCGCTGCTGCCTCATAGTACCAGGGACCCGGGTTCGAATCCGGCCTCGGGTGACTGTGTGTAGTTTGCACGTTCTCCCCGTGTCTGCGTGGGTTTCCTCCGAGTGCTCCGGTTTCCTCCCACAGTCCAAAAGACGTGCTGGTTAGCTGGATTGGCCATGCTAAATTGCCCCTTAGTGTCCAAAGATGTGCAGGTTAGGTGGATTGGCCATGCTAAATTGCCCCTTAGTGTCCAAAGATGTGCAGGTTAGGTGGATTGGCCATGCTAAATTGCCCCTTCGTGTCCAAAGATGTGCAGGTTGGGTGGACTGGCCAAGCCAAATTGCCCCTTAGTATCCAAAGATGTGTAGATTAGGGAGGATTAGCGGGGTGCATACATGAGGTTACAGGGATAGGACTTGGGTGAGATGCTCTCTCAAAGTGCCAGTGCAGACTCGATGGGCCGAACGGCCTCCCTCTGAACTGCAGGGATTCTATGATTCTATAAATTTGGGGATTAAGGAGCCCTAGTGGCTGAGCGCCAGGAGGGTGGTCTTGGATTGTGGGAGGTCGGAGAGGTGGGTGGGGGGCGGCAGTGAGAGAGTGAACGAAGGAGACTTACGTTCAAAGGGATGATGGGAAGATGGGGAACTATCTTGTTTCCAACCAATGTAGCTGAGTCCGATAAATATATATATATATATACACACACATTATATAATAATAGATAGTTGAACCAAATTATTACATTCCTTTGTGTATTCATTAGCAAAGTACTGCTTCACTTCGATACTTTGGACCTGTTATCAATATTAATCTTGAAAATTACCATGTTATGATACCCTTGTGAATATTACCTAATTATATTTGGTGTTTCTAGGTCAAGATAGTCTGTATAGATAACAATTTGCCGTTCTGGCATTTTCCTCTTATTCATTCCTGGGACATGGGTGTCGCTGGCTGGGCCCAGCATTTATTGCCCATCCCCAGTTGCTCTTGGAGGGCAGTTGAGAGTCAACCACATTGGCTGTGGCTCTGGAGTCACATGTAGGCCAGACCGGGGTAGGGACAGCAGATTTCCTTCCCTAAAGGGAACCAGATGGGTTTTTTTTACGACAATCGACAATGGTTTCGCGGTCATCGTTAGATTCTTAATTCCAGATTTAAGGGCGGCACAGTGGTTAGCACTGCTGCCTCACAGCGCCAAGGACCTGGGTTCGATTCCCGGCTTGGGTCGCTGTCTGTGTGGAGTTTGCACATTCCCCCCGTGTCTGCGTGGGTTTCCTCCGGGTGCTCCGGTTTCCCCCCACAGTCGAAAGATGTGCGGGTTAGGTGGATTGGCCATGCTAAATTGCCCCTTAGTGTCCAAAAATGTTCAGATTACACGGATTGGCCATGCTAAATTGCCCCTTAGTGTCTAAAGATGCGCTGGTTAGATGGATTGGTCATGCTAAATTGCCCCTTAGTGTCCAAAGATGTGCAGGTTCGGTGGATTGGCCGTGCTAAATTGCCCCTTAGTGTCCAAAAATGTGTACGTTAGGTGGATTGGCCATGCTAAATTGTCCCTTAGTGTCCAAAGATGTGCGGGTTCGGTGGATTGGCCGTGCTAAATTGTCCCTTAGTGTCCAAAGATGTGCAGGTTAGATGGATTGGCCATGCTAAATTGCCCCTTAGTGTCCAAAGATGTGCGGGTTCGGTGGATTGGCCGTGCTAAATTGTCCCTTAGTGTCCAAAGATGTGCGGGTTCGGTGGATTGGCCATGCTAAATTGCCCCTTAGTGTCCAAAGATGTGCGGGTTAGGGTGGATTGGCCGTGCTAAATTGCCCCTTAGTGTCCAAAAATGTGTACGTTAGGTGGATTGGCCATGCTAAATTGTCCCTTAGTGTCCAAAGATGTGCGGGTTCGGTGGATTGGCCATGCTAAATTGCCCCTTAGTGTCGAAAGATGTGCGGGTTCGGTGGATTGGCCGTGCTAAATTGTCCCTTAGTGTCCAAAGATGTGCGGGTTCGGTGGATTGGCCATGCTAAATTGTCCCTTAGTGTCCAAAGATGTGCAGGTTAGGTGGATTGGCCATGCTAAATTGCCCCTTAGTGTCCAAAGATGTGCGGGTTCGGTGGATTGGCCATGCTAAATTGCCCCTTAGTGTCCAAAGATGTGCAGGTTAGGGTGGATTGGCCGTGCTAAATTGCCCCTTAGTGTCCAAAGATGTGCGGGTTCGGTGGATTGGCCATGCTAAATTGCCCCTTAGTGTCCAAAGATGTGCAGGTTAGGGTGGATTGGCCGTGCTAAATTGCCCCTTAGTGTCCAAAGATGTGCGGGTTCGGTGGATTGGCCGTGCTAAATTGTCCCTTAGTGTCCAAAGATGTGCGGGTTCGGTGGATTGGCCATGCTAAATTGCCCCTTAGTGTCCAAAGATGTGCGGGTTCGGTGGATTGGCCATGCTAAATTGCCCCTTAGTGTCCAAAGATGTGCAGGTTAGGGTGGATTGGCCGTGCTAAATTGCCCCTTAGTGTCCAAAAATGTGTACGTTAGGTGGATTGGCCATGCTAAATTGTCCCTTAGTGTCCAAAGATGTGCGGGTTCGGTGGATTGGCCATGCTAAATTGCCCCTTAGTGTCGAAAGATGTGCGGGTTCGGTGGATTGGCCGTGCTAAATTGTCCCTTAGTGTCCAAAGATGTGCGGGTTCGGTGGATTGGCCATGCTAAATTGTCCCTTAGTGTCCAAAGATGTGTAGGTTAGGGTGGATTGGCCGTGCTAAATTGCCCCTTAGTGTCCAAAGATGTGCGGGTTCGGTGGATTGGCCATGCTAAATTGCCCCTTAGTGTCCAAAGATGTGCGGGTTCGGTGGATTGGCCATGCTAAATTGCCCCTATGTGTCCAAAGATGTGCATGGGTATCGCAGGCTCGGTCAGCATTTATTGCCCATCCCTAGTTGCCCTTGAACTGTGTGGCTTGCTGGATTATTTCAGAGCACATTTGAGAGTCAACCACATTGCTGTCGTTCTGGAGTCACGTGTATTTTATTTATTAGTGTTACAAATAGGCTTACATTAACACTGCAATGAAGTTCCTGTGAAAATCCCCGAGTCGCTGCACTCCAGTGCCTGTTCGGAGACGCTGAGGGAGAATTGAGCACCTAACCAGCACGTCTTTCAGACTGTGGGAGGAAACCGGAGCACCCGGAGGAAACCCACGCAGACACGGGGAGAACGTGCAGACTCCGCACAGACAGTGATCCAAGCCAGGAATTGAACCTGGGTCCCTGGCGCTGTGAGGTCGCAGTGCTAACCCACTGTGCCATTGTGCTCTCTCGGCCAGACCAGGTAAGGATGGCAGATTTCCTTCCCTGAAG